>NC_080700.1:13238804-13541835 GCF_030445035.2 Dasypus novemcinctus | reverse complement strand
AGTGTAATTTCCTGGTGAGCAGGCCACTCCTCCTTGCTCAACATCCCTGAACAAAGACTAAATCAATTATGACATCTCTTTTTGCCTTAGCCCACTGAGTACCAATACTACCTCAGAATCATTTTCGGCCAGCACCCCACACAATAACAATCATGGCAGGCATGGATGTCCCTGCTCAGAACTCCCTTCATGAAAGCACTTGCTGCCCAGCTGCCAAGAGTACAACATTCTTCAGCTGTTAGCTCCTTCAGGATCTGTCTCAGCTTTCGAGAGGAAATTGGATTCTTTTCTGGGCAACCACTGGTCAATGCCTGAGCAGGGCCACAGTGTAAGGGCCCAGTTGTTAATAACTCCAGTTATTTTACCATAATAAAAATTTTCCATTCCAAAAAGTGTGTATCAATTGGCCAGATATTTCAAACTCTTTGATAAACTTTTAAAAATAAAGCAAATACAATGATGGACCTAAGTGGTACTGCAGTACTATGAAGCAAGCTACCTAAGATGGAAATGAGCAGTCTAAAAAGATAATCGAGGAGATAGGAGAGAGGCTTGACAGACTACAGAAGGCTCTAAAAACATGAGGTGCCCTAGACAACAACAGATAGCCATACTTAAAAAACAAAACTAAACAAAACACTGCTATAGCCAAGTGTCCACTTTGTGAAATTTCCTGACCTATATTTTTACTAAAATGAAATAATTAGAAAAACAATTACAGAGTAACTTAGCCAATAAGTCGGGAGTAATATTATTAATGAAAATAGCAGAGAAAAAAGAAGAAAAAAAGTAGGATTACAGATTATTACAGGGTTAAAAAAAAGAATAGTGAGAAAGACAAAACTCACACACTCAGTGGGGAAGTTTCAGGGATGTAAACAGTTCAGAAAGATGGGGTTTCCTTGTTTTCCTCCCAGGGTCCTTGCCAAAAGGTTGGAGAAAACAGGCTTAAAAATTTGAACTTATTACTCTTGGAATGTCTCATCAGACGCATCTCATCCTCGAACAGGGTACCAGTGCCACTAACATCCACCCAATGACCTAGAAAGGGGCCCTCTGACTCTGAGCAATGACACCCTGAGGCAGCCCTGTTCCTCCTGCACAGCCGCACCATACCACGATGAACAGCAGCACCAAGATCAGGAAGAGCAAGGAGAACAAGGCCAAGGCCATGACCACATATTCTTTTATTTTTTTTTATGCCTAGGTGTGCATTTGTTTTTGTAAATATATTTTTTATTTATTTTAAGAGATACTTAGATTATGTAAAATGTTACATAAAAAAATAAAAGGGATTCCCATATGCACCACTCCTCACACCTCCCACTTTTCCCACATTAACAATATCTTTCATTAGTGCCCTATCCATTGGGCCAAGTCCATTTCCCCAAAGAAATTTTAGGTCACAGTAAAGTGACCTCCCCCATTCCCCCTTCCCTATTAATAACCTTTTTACATGTGGATGGTACATTTGTTACAACTGATGTTCAAATATTGAAATCATGGTCAGTGGTTTACATTATGGTTTACATTTTACACCGTACACTTTTATCAATTTTTGATGAAATTTGACATGGCCTGTATCCATCATTGCAAGACCATGCAGAACACTTCCATTGCCCCCTAACTACTACTCTTCTATCTATTCTATTCCTCCCTTCCCCCCGCCCCTCAGGGCCCTCAGTGACCACCAGACTTCACTGCTTGAAGGACAAGATTCATAGATACTTGCAGCAATGCTGAGGGCTTGACACACTAGTGTATCCTGCCCTATTAGGAACCACCCATGCTCTCGAGAGACACCTACCCTCTAAGAACATATTGAGCCTCCCCAATTTGGGAGTCCAACTACTTCATTATGTTGCTTTCCTCCCACTGATACAACACACTATGACCAAACGATCACTCACACATTCTCTGGAAGATTGCCCCAGGTGTACCCTGTGCCGAATGCCCCTCCCCCATCCAGCACCCTGAACCAGTAACCTTTCCGTGTCATATTGCCAAAAGAGTTTTCTTAATATAGTAGTTTCAACCACATACCTGCAATCCCCCATGTTCACCTGCTCCCTGCCCTAACCCTCCCCCCAGTTCCATGGACCTTCCAATCCATCCTCCTCATCCTACCCCCTGTCAAGCTTGCAGCACCCAACCCAATAATATCCCCACACCACTGTCATATCCCTTCATTTCACAGCTACTCACTTCCACTTGATCATAGATTTCGCTGGTGTGGGTGTTGGCTCACAACCTTCTGCTCGCTTTCTATTTCCTGTAAACCTACCTATCTTCCAGACTCTCTCTGAGTCAGCTCAGTTTCCTTAATTCATACCAGAAAGGTCATGTAATATTTTTCCTTCAATGCCTAGCTTGCTTCACTCAACATAAGATCCTCAAGATTCATCCATGTTATCCCATGTATTAGTATTGTATTCCTTCTTACAGCTGAGTAATATTCCATTGTATGTACATACCACATTTTGTTATCCACTCATCTGTTAATGGGTGTTTTGGTTGATTCCAAATTTTGGCAAAAGTGAAGAATGCCACTATGAATATTGGTGTGCATACATCTGTTCCTGTCCTTTTTTTCAGTTATCCTGGGTGTATACCCACCAGTGGAATTTCTGGATCATATGGCAGATCTATAGTTAGTTTTTTGAGGAACCACCCCACAATGGTGGGGCCATTCTAAATACCTACCAGCAGTGCATGTGTTCCCTTTCCTCCACATCCTCTAGAGCATTCGTAGTCCTCTGTTTTTTCAATGGCCACCAGTCTAATGGGTGTAAGAGGGTATCTCATTGTAGTTTTAATTGACATTTCCATAATAGCTAGTCATGTTGAGTATGTTTTCATGTGCTTTTTAGCCATTTGTATTTCATCTTTGGAGAAGTGTCTGTTCAAATCACTTGCCCA
The DNA here is from genome assembly GCF_030445035.2 of Dasypus novemcinctus. Classification (NCBI taxonomy): domain Eukaryota; kingdom Metazoa; phylum Chordata; class Mammalia; order Cingulata; family Dasypodidae; genus Dasypus; species Dasypus novemcinctus. The sequence goes on along the minus strand of NC_080700.1, from coordinate 13,538,916 downwards.
TTTTTTAAATGGGTTGTTTGTCTTTTTATTTTTAAGACATAGGATTTCTTTATATATGCTGGATATAAGGCTCCTATGAGATAAATGGTTTCCAAATATTTTTTCCCATTGTTAAGGTTGTCTTTTGACTTCCTTGACAAAATCCTTTGAGGTGCAAAACATTTTAATTTTGAGCAAGTCCCATTTATCTATTTTTTCTTTCATTCATCATGCTTTGGGTGTGAAGTTCATGAAACCATTTCTTATTACAAGTTCCTGTAGATGCTTCCTTATCTTATCTTCCAGTCTTTATGGACCTGACTCTTATATTTCGATATTTTATCCATCATGAGTTGATTTTTGTATAAGGTGTGAAATGGTGTTCCTCTTTCATTCTTCTGGATATGGGTATCCAGCTCTCCAAGCACCATTTGTTGAAGAGGCCTTTCTCTCCCAGTTGAGTAGGCTTGGTGGTCTTTTTGAATATCAGAAGACTATATATGTGAGGTTCTATATTAGAACTCTCAATTCAGCTCCATTGGTCAGTATGTCTATCCTTGTGCCAATACCATGAAGTTTTGACCACTGTTGTTTTGTAGTATGTTTTAAAATCAGGTAGTGTTACTCCTCTGATTTCAGTTTTCTTTCTCACTATGTCTTTGGCTATTCAGTGCCTCTTGTACTTCCAAATAAATTTAAGAGTTAGTTTTTCCAATTCAGCAAAAAAATGCTGTGCTGATTTTTATTGGGATTCCATTAAGTCTGTAGATTAGTTTTGGTAGGATAGACATCCAATGATATTTAGTCTTCCTACCCATGAACAGGGAATATTCTTCCATTTATTTAAGTCTTCTTTGATTTCCTTTAACAGTATTGTATAGTTTGCTATATATAAGTCTTTTACATCCTTAGTTAGATTTATTCCTAGGTATTTGATTTTTTTAGTTACTATTGTAAATGGTATTTTTTCTTGATTTCCTCCTCAGAGTACTCATTATGGGTGCACAGAAATTCTACTGATTTTTATACATTGATCATATAACTGCAACTTTACTGAACTTGTTTATAAGTTCTAGAAGCTTTATTGTAGATTTTTCAGGGCTTTCTATGTAGAGGATCATGTCATCTGTGAATAGTGAAATTTTCACTTCTTACTTTCCAATTTGGATGCTTTTTATATCTTTTTCTTGCCTCAGTGCTCAAGCAAGTACTTCTAACACAATGTTAAATAGGAATGGAGATAGTGGGCATCCTTGTCTTGTACCTGATTATTAGAGGGGGAACTTTTAGGATTTCACCATTGTATGTGATGGTAGCTGTTGGTTTTTCATATATACCCTTTATCATGTTCAGAAAGTTCCCTTTTATTCCTATCTTTTGCAGTGTTTTTATCAGGAAAGTGTGCTGTGTTTTGTCAAATGTTTTTTCTGTGTCTATAGAGATGATTGTGTGATTTTTTCCTTGAGATCTGTTTATGTGGTGTATTACATTGATGGATTTTCTTATTTAACCATTCTCGCATACCCGGGATGAAACCAACTTGGTCATGGCGTATAATTTATTTGATGTGTTGTTGAAATGATTAGCAAGTATTTTGTTAAGGATTTAAAAATCTATGTTCATTATAGAGATTGATCTGTAGTTTTCCAATTCTTGTAGCATCTTCATTTGGCTTTGGTATTAGGGAAATGTTAGCATCATATAATGAGTTAGGCAATGTTCCTTCTACTTCTGTTTTTTGGAAGAGTTTAAGCAGCATTAGTGTTAGTTCTTCCTGGAATGTTTATTAGAATTCACCTGTGAGGCTGTCTGGTCCTGGGCTTTTCTTAGTTGGTAGGTTTTTAATGACTGATTCTTTCTCTTTACTTGTGATTGTTCTGTTGAGTTCATCAATTTCTTCTTTCATTAGTGTAGGCTGCTTGTGTGTTTCTAGGAATTTGCCTATTCTAAGTTGTCCTATTTGTTGGCATATAATTTTTTCAAAATATCCTCTTATGGTTCTCTTTATTTCTGTGCAGTCAGTGGTGATATAACCTTCCACATTTCTTATCTTTCATACTTGCATCTTCTCTCTTTTTTTCTTTGTTAGTTTAGGTAAGGGTTTGTCAATTTTATTGATCTCCTTGAAGAACCAGTTTTTGGTTTTGTTTATTTTTTTCTAGTGCTTTCTTATTTTCTATTTCATTTAATTCTAATCTTTGTTTTCTTCCCTCTACTTGCTTTAGGGTTAGTTTGTTGTTCTTTTTCTAACTCTTCCAGGTGTGCAATTAGGTCTTGAATTTTAGCTCTTTTTTCTTGTCTGATATATGCATTATGGCTATGAATTTCCCTCCTAGCACAGCTTTTTCTGCATCCCATAGGTTTTGATATGTTTGCTGTCATTTTTGTTCATTTCAAGGTATTACTGATTTCTTTCAAAATTTCCTCCTTGTCCCACTGTTTGTCTAAGAGTGTGTTGTTTAACTTCCATATCTTTGTGTCTAATCTGGTTCTCTGCCCCTTACTGATTTCCAGCTTCATTCTATTGTTTTCAGAGAAATTACTTTGCATAATTTCAATCTTTCTGAGTTCACTGAGAATTTCTCTGTGGCCTAGAATGTGGTCTATCTTGGAGAATGATCTACAAGCACTCAAGAAAACTTTATCCCACTGTATTTGGGTGTAGTATTCTGTATGTGTCTATTAGGTCCAGATCCTCTAATATATCATTCAACGTTGTAGTTTCTTTATTGACTCTCTGTCAAGAGGTTCTGTCTAATGGTGATAATAGTGTATTAAAGTCCCCCACTATAACTGTAGAGGCATCTATTTCTCTACCTTAGTTTTTCCAGTCTTTGCCTCATATATTTTGAGGTACCCTGGTTAGGTGCATAAATGTTTATAATTGTTCTTTCTTCTTGAAAGATTACCCCTTTTACTAATATATACTGTCCATCTGTATATCTTACAATACTTTTGCATTTAATGTCTATTTTGTCCAATATTAGTATAGCTACTCCCACCCTTTTTTTTTGGTTGTTTGCTTGTAAGATTGCTTTCCAGTCTTTCACTTTCAGCCTCCTTGAATCCCTGGGTCTCAGGTGGGTTTCTTTTAGACAGCATATAGGTGGGTCATATTTCCTTATACTTTCTGCCCATCTGTGTCTCTTGACTGGTGAGTTTAGTCCATTAACATTCAGTGTTATTATTATCAAGGAATTACTTACATTAGCCATATTTTCTTTGGGTTTAGTTCATGTATGTCATATGTTGTGTTTATTTCTCTTTTTGTTCTTACACTCTCCTCCAAACTCTCTCTCCTGTTTTTTACTTTCAGCTTAGAGAACTCTTTTTAGTATTTCTTGAAGGGCAGGTTTCTTTGGTGACATACTCTCTTAATTTCTGTTTATCTGTGAATATTTTCATCTCTATCATTTTTGAATTCCAGTTTTACTGGATAAAGAATTCTTGGCTGAATGTTTTTTCTTTTAGTATCTTAACTATGTCATACCATTGCCTTCTTGCCGCCACAGTTTCAGATGAGAAATCAGCACTGATCTTATTGAGTTTCCTTTTTATGTGATGGTTCTTTTTTCTCTTGCTGCCTTCATTATTTTCTCTTTGCCTTGAGCTTGAAGAGTTTTGCACATATATGTCTTGGAGTAGGCCTGTTGAGATTTATACTGTTTGTGGTGTGCTGCACTTCCTGGGCATGTACATCCATCTCCCTCAACAGGGTTGAGAAGTTTTCAGCCATTTTTTCCTCCAACAATCTTTCTGTTCCCTTTCCCTTCTCGTCTCCTTCTGGAATACATAACCATCCTTATGGACACCATGGTAGGAAAAAATGAGCAGTTATAGCAGAACAAGATGCAATGTCAAATTCATAAATTGTATTTCTAATAATGGGTTTGTTATCAGTGGCATAATCAAAATATTCTATTTCTAACCTGATCAGTGTAAAGAAGGTAAATTATGAATTTGTATTTCACAATTTTATAAGTGTGTTTGAATTTAATAACTTTATATTTTTTGTCAAGCAACTTAATTTTAGAATCACAAAGAAACACACTAACAATCATTCCTCCTCAACTTGTTCATTGTTGAGCAGAGGTCAAGAGACCTGCAACATGTGCTTTGGAGTTGGACAGACTTGATTCAAAACTCAGGTTGGCCTTTTATTTGCCATGTGATTTTGCCAAGTTACTTTATCTTGGTTAATCTCAGTGACAGCAAATTGACTACCCAAGACCCATTCTCCCTTTCGTCCCTATTCACAAACACCAATTAGTTTTTGGCATCAATGTGCCAAGTTAATATTCAATTTTCCCTGGCTTGATGTTAGCCATTGAGATATATGAGGAAATTCTTGAGAGGGGCTTCCAAGAAAGATTCTCATCCAGGAGCAGAATCACCAGGCAATCAATTTTAGCCCTTTCTCTTCTGCTTTCCCCTTTGTTTCTGATGTAGACACAGTACCTGGACTAGAAGCAGCTATATTGTACATGAGGAAGCACACTATGCAATAAGATGGCAGAGGATTTCTTACATACCATGGAGCAAATGCACCATCCCTGGACATTAAACCTCTGAACTTTTGATATATGGAAAAACTTAAAATCTCATTTGCTTACGCCCCTTTTTTCTGGGGTTTCTGTTGCTTGCAGCAGAGCACATTCTAATAGTCTCCCATTTTGATGTTATGGCATCATACTTAATGTTATTTGCTTATTAAAATATTTAGCACATGGTAAATGCTAAGAAATGTTAATTACTAATGTTGTTAGCAGGGATTCTATCAAAAGTCTTAAGAGGCATACTTGAGATCCCTAATGTCTGAGGCAAGACATGAGTTGGGGAGGGACATGAACCCAAATATAGAGTTATCAATTTTTATAACTATTTAGTTTCATAAAATCTGTGTGGCTTCTAGTTGCACCTTCACTCAGCTAAGGGAGGCTTCTATATTACACACTTAACCTTGGAGCTTCTCTATTCCCCATGGTTTTGAACATATCAATAATTAATTGATAACTTTTCTGTTACTTTGGGCAGTTAATAGAACCTACACAGCTTTTGTTATATCAATTTTTCTGTATCTGAGGAGCAAAAAATTGATTTCACAAACTTACTGGTGCATATTGATCCTATACCTATCCCTAGCTCATTTCTATTTAATGCTTTTGTGCAGTCACTGAAAAAGAAAGTCTCAGGACTGTCGAGTGAAATCCAGTTCTGTGGAGTTTTATCTATTACACCACTTTGCAAGTATTTTTAGTATCAGTTACATACTTTCAAGCTTGGAGATCTAGACATTTTCTTTTCAAATGTTTTCATTTCTGGAAAATAAAAATAGGAACCAGCTAAACATTATCTTTCATTAAAATCTGAAGTCTCAGAAGACACTTTGCAAAGGAATTAGAAAGCTGTGTGTGTGTTTTAAACAAAAGAATAGGATTTGTGTTTTAACCCTCTCTCTTAGATTTCATGAACTGACTTGAGATTATATAATACAACTATATCTCCAACACTTTATTTGTTAGGGGTGCTCTCTTTCTTCATCTTCCCCAGGAGCCCTTAGTTATCAAGGGTAACATTAAAAGAACAAAGAGAAGAAAGGCATGATGAGACTTCTATAATAATAAGCCTTACAAGCAAACCTAAATATTTCTTTACTGAAATAGTTCCCTGTCAACCAATATGTATAAATTATCAGTTCTATCTTGGGCACATTCTAGGTGCTTGGGATAATGCAGTGAGCAAAACAGTCAAGATTTCTGTCCACATAGAGCTTATATTCAAAAGAAATGCAGGTGGTTGGAGAAGGGAAAGGTAGAAAGAAAAACAAGTGACTAAACAGTGTCATTTCAGAGAGTTTTGATGCTGTGGCGAATATTCTAGTAATGGAATAGAGTAGGTAGCTTGGATGGGAATTTGCTATCAAGATAGGATGGTCAGAAAGTTTTTTAATGAAGAGATGACATTTAAGCTAAAATTTGAATGACAAGGAGGAAAAAGAGGTGTACACAAACAAGGTGAAGAACATTCCAGGAATAAAGAAAAGCTTGTGCAAAAGCCCTAAGGCAAGAAAAGGCTTGGTTTGTTCAAGAAGCAGACTTTCAGAAAGCTAGTGGCTGAGTGGTTGGAGAGAGCAAGGGGCAAATGGTAGAGGGTGAAGTGAGAACAGAGGCCAGATTGTGAAAAATTTTACTCTTATAGACCGTGGTAAAAACATTGGCTCGTACATTCTGTGACTTGAGTAGCCACTGCAGGTCTTTAAGCATGAGAATGATTGGATCCAGTTCATATTTTGTTTCTTCAATCCCACCATCCCTAACTAATTCTGCATTTCATAGGAATTAAATTTTTTTTTAATTACAAAGAATGTAATTGTTTTCCTTCATACTTCAAAATTCAAAAGCTGTTGGTTTGCTTTGTAAATAATGGTTTTCAGCCAAGGATGAGCTTTGTCCTCCAGGGACACTTGACAATGTCTGCAGCCATTTTTTATTTGAACGATGAGGGTGTGATACTGGATCTAGTAGGCAGAAGCCAGAGATGCTACTAAATATTCTACAATGTGAAGCGTCATTCCCCCCTCAATGCCCTGTCTGGCCCAAAATATCAGTATTGCCAAGGTTTAGAAACTGTTCTGTAAAAGGAACTCAAACAATAGAATTGGTAGGACAATTATGACATTTGATCTAAAATATAAGAAGTGACTTTTCCTTGACTTGATGCTGGCATCTTTACTCTAAAGATCCAACAACTCGCTAATAAATAAATACATAAATGAATTTATACGAATAGACCAAAAACAAAGCAGTCAGACCTCAGCTATGATCTTTCCAACCAATGATCAGTGTGGCTGAAGGGAAGAGTTCAAGAAAGAAACACTAACTTGTGTGACTGTGTTTCAAAGTCACCACAACTTTCAACCCATTGCTTATTCACTTTGATACAGCCAGGGAATTGTTTTCCAAACTCTTCCCTGGGATAGAAAATCTACAGCTTCTTCATCACCCCTTAACGTAGATCTTATTCACAGCAGTGTTCTCCTGAAAACCGCTATCTCCTTGTTGAGTAGGCAAATGCTCAAACATATGGCTTCAATAAAGTAGTGGTCATGCTATGTATATTTTCACTTTAGGACAACGAACTTTCTTAGTGTGGAATTTATTCTCCAGTTGAATTTTACTATCATTTCATCCAGAGGAAAATTGGCTGAAGATGTGATAGTATTATATTTCAGCCATTCTATTTTTATTCTTTGTAATTAATAATGCAATTGCTGCGTACTTCTCATTTTTGATGCGGCACGAGAGACTTGACAGTTGGAAGAGTTTATGGAAAGTGTTAGGTTGTGTTGTTTAATACCACATTAAGGAATCTTACTTGCCTCTGAGGCAGCTCTGTTTGCTACATTCCAATGAGATGGTAAGTTACTTTGACAGGGAAAACAGGAAAAAGAAGTCTGTACTTATAAATATAAATAAGAACCCAGAAAAAAAAGAAACAATTTAAAATTATTCCATAACCTATATGATGATTGAGGATACTGATCTGCAGAAGCATATAACTCAAACATAAGTCTATTTTCTTTTCCTTTGATATCTTTATGAACATAATCAAGACTTTGATACAGACTTTGCTGGCCAATATTATAACCCTGCTAATGTTTATGAATATATATAACTAATTTCCATTTTAAGCATTTACATCTTCCTAAAAATAAATTCCCTGTAATTCTATTCAAATTAAATATTGTTTAAAAGTCTACCAGAGCCTGCCTCCTCTGTAAGAATAACAAAATAAGGTTATTTCATAGATATGTAAGACTGTTCTAGTGTAAAATAGTCATAAAATTGATGGTAAGCTATTACTATGTTCTTCTACATACTGTCTAAGTACATAGTAGAGATAAGAAAGGAAAAGGCTGCTCAAGATGGAGATTTGTTATTGAATTGAAATAATAGAAGATTACAAAAAGATTTTTTTTTCAAAGGGAAATATAACATTCCACTTTCCTGGTGAATTGTTGCAGTGTTAAAGTTAACCAATTTTGCTTGGTGAGTGCTCTGATGCTAAACTCCTAGAATGAAATATTAACTAGTCATCTTAATGCTTGAAAAAGAAGCTATGTTTCTGCTCTAGCCTCCTCTCTCCAAAAAAAAAAAAAAAGAGAGAGAGAGAAAAGAAAAAGAAAGCAAAGAAAAGGAAACCAAATGGAAAGGGAAATGGCGAGGGGAAGAGAAGGGGTAGGGGAGCGGAGAAGATAAGGAGAGAAGAGGAAAATGTGTGGGCTAGGAGGAAGGACATTAACTGAGTTTAGAATTCATTGAAATAATAATAATATAAAAGGTAAGTTTCAGGATGCTCCAGGAGCAAGGAAAAAATAAATTATGAAAATCATAAAGTCAGCTTCTAGTCAAACCACCCACTTCAGTTATGACCACTGCACCACACAGCATGTCAAATTTCACACCCCCTTGGAAGCCATGATTACATAGCCATAACCAACTTCGTACCCTCCTGGGCCAACCTGCTCAGGGAGCTGATAAACTCCCTGAATCTGACTTGAGTCTCTGCCCTCTAGGGCAGCTGAAATAAATGGGCACTCACTCAAGAAGGTGCAGAATAGGAAAACTTAGTCATTTTTGTCACGCCATATGATGGAAATGAGAAGGCTAAAACAGAAAAAGCCCCAGGAAGGGAGACAAGTCCTATTACTGACTACAGCTGAGATGAGAAGAAGATGGGTCCATTGAATCTTAAGAGGAAAAAGAAAGGCCTAGTAAGGATCTCCAGCCATCTTGCAGCAACACAAGGCAACAGTCTTTGGTGAGAAAGTGACTTTGGCTTGGACTCTTTAAGGCTTTGTATCTGTAAATTTTACTCCCAAACACACACACTTTATTTATTTATTTTTATTTTTAAGTTACTCGGATTATATAAATGTTACATACAAAATATAGAGTATTTCCATTTGCCTTACTTCCCACACCTTGCTAATTTTCCCACATTAACAACAACCTTCATTAATGTGGTACATTCATTACAATTGATTAACACATTTTTAAGCATTGCCTCTAAGCATGGATTATAGTTTGCATTGTAGTTTACACTCTCTGCCCTACAATTTCATAGGTTATGGCAAGATATATAATGGCCTGTATTTTGTATTGCAATGTCATTCAGGACAATTCCCAAATCCCCAAAATGACCACATATTATACTAATTTTTCTCTCTCCCTGCAGTGGCTACTGCCTCCACATCAATGATATAAGTTCTCCCATTGATAAAACCACAATAATCTATAGTAGGATACCAGTAAGTCTCCTTTAGTCCATAGTTCATTCCCCTATCCAGAGGATTCTGAGGTGGTAATGTCCACACCAACTCTTATTGAAAGGGGGCTTTGATCCCATAGGTCAGTTGGATGGGATACTCTTAGTTGCATCCTGTAGACTCTCTCCCTTCCTGTAGTGATCATTACCTATCATCTCACTTTTAGTTGTCCTGGGTGAGTCCAATGGCATGATGAATTGTAATGCTTGTCTTTATTAAGCTGCTTATTTTCTGATAGTTTGGGTTCAGTATGAAAATAGACCACTATTTCTTTGAAAAAATTGAATATTTACTTAATTTTGAGATGGCATAATCACTAGGCAATTTCCTAGTGATGAAGTGAGGCAATGAATGATGTAGTCATATTATTTCCTGTGTCTCCTTAAACATCTGGTGTTTGTACTTGATCAAAGATTGCTTCTTGTAATGTAAAATATCAAGTCATTTGATTTTTCCCCTTTGCTCTATTAACTTTTTCTTACTCTCTTAATTAAAAGAACTATGGGAAACAGACTTGGCCCAGTTGTTGGGGCGTCCATCTACCACATGGGAGGTCCGCGGTTCATACCCCGGGCCTCCTTGACCCGTGTGGAGCTGGCCCATGTGCAGTGCTGATGTGTGCAAGGAGTGCCACACCACGCAGGGGTGTCCCCCGCGTAGGGGAGCCCCACGCACAAGGAGTGCACCCATAAGGAGAGCCGCCCAGCGTGAAAGAAAGTGCAGCCTGCCCTGGAATGGCACCGCCCACACTTCCCGTGCTGCTGATGGCAACAGAAGTGGACAAAGAAACAAGACGCAGTAAAAAGACACAGAGAACAGACAACCGGGGGAGGGGAGGGGGATTAAATAAATAAATAAATCTTTAAAAAAAAAAGAAATATATCTCTCATGGTCAAAATTTTCCATGGACTGTGATTTGACTGTAATTATCCATACAACATTCCATATTTACTTGAAATGTATTAATTATAGTTGAGCTGGAAAATGATTTGAATTCACCTGAGAACATTCTTTTTATATCTTTCTCTGAAAGCCAATCCACTTCAGACTCAGTGTCAAATCTGTGTGGACATCTAATGGAGAAGATTCTCTTGTTGATATATTCTACATCAGTTTCTCCCTCTTCCTGAATTTGCACATTTAATTAGGTAACTTCTTCTAATGTTAAGTAGAGGCAGGTATCAGAATTATTACTCTTGTCTTTGCTGAAATTTTTATACAGTAAGTTAAATGAATTTATTTGCATGAAGTTTATGTAAACAATTATTTTAGTCAACGGTTTTATTTCTAAGAAAATCTTCAAGACATATATTTGATTAAAGACATTTGATTTTTCCACTTGTAAATACTCTGTATATTCTGTCAAAGAAAATCAAGCAAAGGAAACAATTTAGGACAGTTTGCTATGATTTTTATCATTTTAATGAGTTTTGGGTTTGCATAAGATGAGCTTGTGGTTTGAAAAGGAAACTAGTCATTGACGTGTTGATTGGGGAACCAGGAATAGTCTCTCTTCACTGGTATAAGCAGGAGCGGTAGCTCTGTGCAGGAGTCAGTATACCTCAGAAATAATGCAGTTGTTAGTTGATTTCTCTCTTTTAAAATGCTGTCAGGGATGGTAGGACAACAGAGGCTATGTCTTGAGTCTCATTTTATGTTTTGGAAACTGAAACTCAACTGTATTTGTAGATTTCTCCATTTCAAATAGCAAGTCTGTGTCTGAGTGTGACTAGGAATCAAGTCTCCTCCATCTCATTACACATCATCCCAATAGGCATAATTTTCTTTTTAAATTTTATGCACTTTATGCTCATTTAAGTGAATAGATGAAGTGTATTAAGGGGATGTAGTTGGAAGTAGGATACTCCTCTGAAGTTATTAGGGAAATGCAAATCAAAACTAAAGTGAGATATCATCTTACACACATTAAACTGGTGGCTATTTTAAAAAAAAACAGGACTATAAGTGTTGGAGAGCATGTGTAGGACTGGGAAAACTTATCTACTGCTGGTGGGAATGTGGACTGGTACAACGTTTGTTGAGGAAATTTTGGCAGTTACTCAGGAAGCTTAGTATAGAACTGTCATATGATCTAGCCATTCCACTGCTGATTATATACATATAAGAATTGAAAGTAGGCACATGAACAGATTTATTTACATCAACGTTCATAGTTGCATTATTCTTGTTGACAAAATGGAAAACAACACAAACATCCATCAAAAGAAAAATGATAAACAAAATGTTATTCAGGTGTAAGAAGGAATGAAGTATTAACACATGGGATAACATGGATGAAACTTGAAGACCTTATGTTGAGTGAAGCAAGCCAGGCACTGAATGATAAATATTACATAACCCCACTCATATGAATGGAGCAAATTGAGAAGTCTCATGGAGCTAGAGCCTGGAAGATAGATTTACAAGATACAGAAATGGAGAAGGTTGTAAGCCAATGCCTTTGTGGTCAAAATCTATGATAAGATGGAAGTGTGTAATTATGCAGTAGATGGGCATGAAAATTTTGTAGCAATGCCATTGAACAAGGCAGTGCCTGCTTGAGAGTGAAATACTGTTGGGAACATGGATTGGTCTGTCCATGGAACTGTGGCTGGCTGGAGGAAGAAGTAGGTGAACTCAGGGTATTTGTGGGTGTGTGACTGAAACTTCAAAGGTGTGAATGCTCTTTTCTCAAATATTGCAGGGAGGTTTATTAGATTAGGGTGTTTAATGTGGGAGACATTCTGGACATGGTGAACCTGGGACAGGGCTCTAGGAAGTGTGTGAGTGTTCATCTTGTCAGGATGGGTTATTTCAACGGGTGGAACCACATATAATGAGTGGGAAAGTGTTGGACTTCCATTCTGGGGAGTCCTGCTAACTTCTCAAGTAGGAGGGCAGGAGTTCTTGAGAGCATAGGAAATGCCTAACAGCAGAGGACAAGCCAGTATGTCAAGCACTCAATGTTGTTGCAAGTACCTATGAATTTTGTTCTTCAAGGAGTGAAGCTAGGTGGTTGCTGTGGGTCCTGGGGGCGGGGAGGGAGGAAGAGAATAGATGTAACATGAGACATTTTGGAGGTGATGGAACTGCACTACACTATCTTGCAATGATGGATATAGACCATGTTAAATTTCATCAAAATTCATAAAAGTGTATGGTCCAAAAAGTAAAACATAATGAAAATCATTGACCAGGCTTAGTGACAATACTTCAATATTTATAAATCAGTTGTACCAAATGTTCCCTCCACATGTAAAATGCTATTAATAAGGTAAAGGGAAAAGGGAGAGGATTTTGGATATAGGGGAACCCCGTATCTTCTGTACATGACTTTTCTGTAACCTAAAACTTCTTTGAAAACAAAATGAAAAAAATAAGACACTGGAGGAATAAATGATAAAAAATGTCAGTGTACATACAAGACAACAGAAATTAAAGTGATGAAAGACAATGTCAACATTTAAAAAAATATTTTTCATTCTTTTTAATTCCCAATTTTTAATATTTTTTCTATTTTTTTATTTTTAATGCTATCATTATTTCATTTTCTTATTAAATTTATTTCGTTATTTTCTTGGCTTATTTTTTGAAGAAACTTTGGATCATAGATATGTTAACAACTGTAACAGGAGGATCATTGATGTGGGGTATTAATGATGGGGATACATGGGAGGATGTTCACTTGTGGCGTATATATAATGAATATATATGTGTTCAAATGTTTATAGGACATTGTCATGGTGTGTGGAGATTCGCACAATAACAAAAATTATATCAAATTCTCATCCTAGGGAACTCTGCCACGTTGTCTAAAGGAATTCTCCAACTACAGTGACAGTGACTAGTGAAGGAGGATGGTCCATTGATGGGTCCTTGATATTAATGACTGTACTTATGAACTTTTACTTTTTTATTTATTAAACTTAGTTTATAGTATTATAGTAATATATAGCCTAATATTATAGGGTTCCTTAGAGTTTCCTCATGACAGCCTACTTTTTGCTCAAATGTGGCCTCTCTCTAAGCCAAACTTAGCATATAAATGCATCACCTACCCCTCAGCAATGGGCATGGCTCCCAGGGATGAGACTCCCTAGAACTGAGAGATCACTACTAAGAACCAACTAAAAATGCAACTAGAAAAAGACCTTAACAAAAAGTGGAAAAAGGTAAATACAAATGATTTCATAAGGCTAAGAAACTTCAAAGTGAGTTGGAAGATCATCCCAGGTAATTCTCATCAGTATCTCATTGACTACCAAAATAAATACTATATTAAATAGTGGGGCTCCTGAGGGCTATGGAGGCAGGGAAAACAGCTTAGGACTTTGGTACTCTGTCAAAGGGTCCTACTTTGGAATTTATGCTCCCCAGTGTGACAAAGTTGAACTCAGTTTTGATTTCCCTACACATGACTTTTCCATCTGTGCTCTTTGAATCTATAATTAGTACTAGAATTCATAGGTGTACATCCAAGAGACTTAACTCTGGGCTGTACATGTCAGTTGGACTCTGAATCTCAGCAAAGTTGCAACACCTACTCTCCATTTGATTGAATCCACCCAGGACAACTAACTAGGAGATGATCATGGGCAACAATCATCCCAAGGAACAGAGAGAATCTGCAACTGCAAGCAAGTTATTCTCATTCTTCTGCTCTATGACATCAATGTCCCTCCTCAATTAGAGGTAGAATGGGTATCACCATCCCAGAATCATCAGAATTGGAGAATGAACTATGGAATAAAGTTTACTTACTGGTATTCTACTTGGACTTACTGTGATTCTAGCAATGGAAGAAATTATATCATTGACATGGAGGCAGTGGAGACTGGTGGTTCTGAAAGGAGGGAGATGGAAAAACAGGTGTAATATGGGGGCATTTTTCCAATGTGGTATTTGCCCTGAATGACTTTGCAATGAAAGATAGAAGCCATGACATATCTTGCCATAATCACGAAATTGGGTGGGAGAGAGTGTAAACTATGATGTAAACTATAATCCATCCTTAGTAGCAATGCTGCAAAATGTGCTCATCAATTGAAATGAATGTACCACACTAATGAAGGAGGTTGTTAAGTTGGGGAAATGTGGGAGGGTTAGGGAATGAGGTATATGGGAATCCCATATATTTTTATGTAACTTTTATGTAATCTATGTATCTTTTTAAAGCTTATAAAAGAAAAATGGTGGATGAAGGTTACTGTCCAAGAACAATATCACTGTTGGGGGACTGATTTGGTGGAGAAATATAAATAAGGGGGACTCTATAATAATTTATTTTCTAGGTTAAAGGAGAAAATAAATAGATTTAAAGTAGCCACTGTGTCTAAACCTGTGCCTTCAAGATTTCTCAAGTTAATTTTTAAACAATATAATTTAATTATATTTGATGACCAATATTGAATTCATAGAAAATGTAAGGAAGGGACAATTATAAATTTGTGATAATTTGTGTGGTGTGTGAAAATGCTTGTGTGATGCCAATACTTACAGGTGTTTCCTTTCCTCATCTTGGTTGAGTAGGTGTTCTAAGTTGAGAGGTATTAAGAATGAAGAACATATGGAAATGTTCTTTATTTTGAATCAAGAAAATAGAGTCAATATTTTTTCTCAATTGTAAACTCTTGAGCAAGTGAGTCAAATATGAATACAATTTACTAATATGTATTTCATCAGCCAACTTCTCTCTCTGCTCCTACCATGTAAAGGGTATTGATAGTTGCAAAATTTGGTAAGGATATAGAAGGAAAATGCCTAAAGTTCCATAAGTGAAAAGTTATTATCCTGATAATTGTGTTAAATTGCTGTTGCCATAGAACAGATATTATGGACTTTTGATAGTCTCCTGAAAATATATATCAGATTTATCTAATTTCTATCTATATAATGCCATAAAAAACTGGAGATGATTCCTCTTGGCTACCAAACTCTAAAACAGACAAGGAATATAAAATCTGCATTTATTCACTTAAGAACTTTCTCTGTTTCCAAAACCATCTTTTAGGCAAAAAATCTAATGGGTCATTTGTAGATTTCATTTAATTTGCACAGAGTATCTTCTCTAACTCAGCCACTCTAATAATTAGATGTTAAGAAATCAGTCAAGGTGGCGGACTTGGCCCAGTGGTTAGGGCATCCATCTACCACATGGGAGGTCCACTGTTCAAACCCTGGGCCTCCTTGACCCATGTGGAGCTGGATCATGTGCAGTGCTGATGTGCACGCAAGGAGTGCCGAGCCAAGAAGTGGTGTTCCCCACATAGGGGAGCCCCAAGCGCAAGGAGTGTGCCCCATAAGGAGAGCCGCCCAACGCAAAAGAAAGTGCAGCCTGCCCAGGAATGGTGCTGCACACACGGAGAGCTGACACAAGATGATGCAACCAAAGAAACACAGATTCCCATGCCACTGAAAACAACAGAAGCGGACAAAGAAGACGCAGCACATTATCACAGAGAATAGACAACCGGGGTGGGGGGGGGAGGGGAGAGAAATAAATAAATAAATAAATAAATCTTTAAAAAAAAGAAATCAAACTCTCAAGATATTTATTTGCCACCTCAACCCATAATTTTTGTTATCTAAATTGAAGTGGTTTCTAACTGTAGGCTCCCCTGATGAAGCCATATCCTAAAGTTATGAATTAAAGGTGACAAAAGTTGGATTTGATGTTCTTGTTCTTCAACTTGTCTGTATTTAGTTTTCTTGAAATAGTTTCTTAAGTTTCATTTTAAATCTGCATTCTAATTGAGATCTTGAGATTCTTTGCAGAGATATAAAGATAAATTAGCTTCTTAAAATGCATTTTGTTCTATGTTAAATAATGCCCAAATATTCAAAGAATGACACAGATTTTTAATAATTGCTCATAAGTAGATTCTTTTTTTAAAATTTTCACATCAATTTGACATAGTTTTCAGTGATAATTGAGATTAGAAAAATTTGAGAAAGGTAGGATTTTATCAGGAAAAAGATTTACTAACTGCATAAAATAAGTTTTTATCAAGAAAAAAAAAGAGCATTACACTAATATCTGTATTAGTTGGTGATTTTAATCCATTTATATTCAAAGTGATACTTTCTGCCATTTTCTATGGCTTTTCTTCAAGCCTCGGATTGATTTTATTCCTAAATTCATATGGTACTACTTTCTTTGCATTCACTGATTTTATAATATACCAATTTGAATCTCCCCTAATTTCTATTTCTGTGTATTTTCAGTTATTGTCTTGGAGATTACTCAGGTGGTTACAAATAACATCCTAAATTGACACAAGGTAGTTTAGAATGATACCAAAATAGCATTAATAGAATAAACCTGTGTGCTGCTATGAAACTCCATATTCATTTATGTTTATTTCACAGATTAATTCATTATACATTGTAAGCCTCTTCACATGAATTTAACAAAATTTTTATCCATTTCTGGCTTAAATCATATAGAAAATAAAAAGAGGAGTTACTCTTCCATTGCTCTACAATGATGGATAGAGGACATGTTACATTTCACTAAAAATGCATAAAAGTCTATAGGCTAAAATGTAAACCATAATGTTACTAAAAATTTAGAAAATTTTACAATCTATCATATAAACCATAATGTAAACCATAATGGAACAATGTTTGGTAGCTGTGTTTCAATATCTGTACATCAGCTGCAGCAAATAGAACATGAACATGTAAAAAGATCATTGTTGGTAAAGGGGGAAAAGGATTTGATGTTGGATATATGGGAGTCCCCTATATTGTATATGTGACTTTACTGTGGTCTACAAATTTTCTGAAGACAAAATTAAAAATTAAAAAAAAAAGGATGTGGACAATGAGGAAGGATGAAAGAAATTGCCTTGGCACTGTACATAGAGGGCAACCCCTGTGATGAAAGACAAAATGTCAAAAACAAAGTATTATGGTATTTTTCATTTTTTTAATAGCCCAATTTACATTTTACTTTATTTTGGTATTTTTCTAAATTTGTGTGTTTTCTATTTCTAATCTTTAAAACTATCACTACTACTTCATTTTTCTACTAATTGAATGTGACAACATATTAGGCTTCATCTTTGAAGAAGTTTTGGACCACAGAAAGGTTCAATTATGGCAGGGGAGGAACACTGGTGTGGGGTGTTATTGATGGGGGACACGTGGTTGGGAGGGAATTCTTTAGGGCATGTATGTAGTGTATATAAACATGTTCAAATATTTGTTGGGTATTTCCATAGTAGGTACAGTTACAAACAAGTGAGGGAATGCTGACTTTCTAGCCATGGGAGCTCTGTCACATTCCTCAATGGAAGAGCAAAAATCTCCCAAGTGCAAGGGTAAAGACCAGTGAAGATGGATGGTCCAATGATGAGGCTTTGATATTGATGACTAAGCTTATGAGCCTGAGTGCCTGAAATTTCAACTAGGCCTAGACCTGCAGGGTGCTCAAGAATTTCCTCCTGAGAGCCTCCATGTTGCTCAAATGAGGACACTCTCTAAGCCAAACTCAGCATATAAATGTATTAACATCCCCCCAGCATGGGCTATGACACCCAAGGATGAACCTCCTTGGTGCTGAGGAATTACTACCAATCACTAGCTGGTGATGCAGCTAGAAAAATACCTTGAATAAAAGAGGGATAATGGTAAAGACAAATTACTTTATATGGCTAAGAGTCTTCAAAAAAGAGGCAAGAGGTCATCAGAGGGGTTGCACTTTTGCATGTCTCAGCAGGATCCAAGAGACAGCAAAAGTAGATAACAACCCCAGGTACTGGTGCTCCTGGGGGCTATAGAGACGCATAGGTTCTATAGTCATGGAAGATGACTCTGGAGTTCTGTGCCTTTTCAGTGGGCCTTACTTTGGAATTTGTGCTCCTGAGTGTGATGGAGGGATGCAGATGTGACATTTTCATACATACCTCTTCTGACACTTTCGCTGAACCTGTGGTTGACACTGGGATTTGTGTATACTTAGGGGACTTGAATCTCTGGACTGGTCATGTGCCAGCTGGGCCCTGAGCATCAGCAGAGTTGCAACTCCTACTCCCCAGTTAATTGGAATTCCCCAGGTCAGCTAACATTTTCTATGGCTTTTTTCAAGCCTCAGATTGAAACCAGGAAATCATGAGTGCCTACAACTGCAAGCAGGAGAATGCATCCATCAACTATGTGGGATCTAAGCCCCTGCTTGATTTAGGTGTGGAGTGGAAATTACCATTCAAGCATCCAAAGGGAGGAGAAATAAAATATGGATTAGAATGAACTTACTGTTTATTCTATTATAGAACTATTGTAACTCTAGCAATTGATGAAAACTGTCATTGATGTGGAAACAGTGGCCATGGTATTTGCTGAGGGCAGGGAGAGAGAAGAAGAGGTATGAAGTGGGGGCATTTTTGGTACTGGGAGTTGTCCTAAATGATATTGCAGGGACAGATGCTGGACATTATCTATCCTGACATAACCCACTGAATGTACTGGGGGAGAGTGTAAACTGCAATGTAAACTGTAATCCATGTGGTGCAGCAGTGCTCCAAAATGAATTCACCAAATGCAATGAATGTGCAACAATAATGAAAGAGGTTATTGATGTGGGAGGAGTAGAGTGGGATGTGGGGTGTATGGGAAACCTCTCATATTTTTAATGTAATATTTTTTGTGTTCTATGTATTTTTTAAATAAAAAAGACAAATAAAAAAGTTATAAACAAAAAAGGAGTAATATTGGATTTTATATTTAAATGTATATTTACCATTAAATATTTTTTCTTCATATAACTTGAGTTAATATCTTGTGTTATTTCTTTTCAACTAGAAGGATTCCCTTTGGTATTTTTTATAAGGCACATTTTCTAACAACTTTCTTCAGGTTTTGTTTATCTTGGAATGACTTAATTTCCCCTTCATTTTGATGGATAATTTTGCTGGATATGGAATTCTTTGGTTGAATATTTCATTTATTCTCATCAGTTTAAATATGTACTCCTACTTTTTAAAGGCATTCATGATGTCAGTTAATAAAGCAAGTGTACATCTTTTAGTGGATCTCTTGTATACCATGAGTTGCTTCTCTGCTTCAATATTTTCTCTTTTTCTTTGACTTTTGATAGTTTTATTTTGGTATGTCTTCATGGGAATTTTTCTTGTTCATTCTATTTGGCATTAGTTGAACTTTTTGATGTGTAAGTTTTTGTCTTTTATCAAATTTTGGGGGATTTTGGCCATTATTTCTATAAATATTCTTTCATCCATTCCTTCACTCTCTTTTCTGACCCTGCCATGATTCATATTCTGGGATATTTGAAGATGTCACACTCTACTTAGGCTCTGTGATTTAAGTCTTCATGATTTCTTTTCATCCAACTGGCTATGTTCAATTGACCTATCTTCATAGTCACTGCTTCCATTTCTGCCTTGTTCCAAACTGTTGCTGAAATCCTTTTTCTTTTCAACTCTAGAATTTCTATATATGTAGCATTTCTCATTTCCTTTAACTTTTTGTCCATAATTTA
The DNA here is from genome assembly GCF_030445035.2 of Dasypus novemcinctus. NCBI lineage: Eukaryota > Metazoa > Chordata > Mammalia > Cingulata > Dasypodidae > Dasypus > Dasypus novemcinctus. Next base: position 13,519,108 of record NC_080700.1, on the reverse strand, counting down.
TTCCATCTCTTTGATCAAATTTAGGACAGTTGACAAAATATTTTTCTAGTAAAGTGTGTCAGATTCCCTAATTCAGATAATGTCATTTTTTTCCCTATGAATCAGCCAAAATTTCCTGTTTTATTCAAATGGATAATAAGTGTCTTGTTGAAAACTTGCCATTTTCAATATTATAATGTGGTAACACTGGAAATATGATGAGTCCCCTTCTCCAGGTTTGGTGTTTGTGCTTTCTGTGGGGTACAATTTTCTGTTTCCTAATAACATTTGCAATTATATTTTGCAAAGGTTCTATTTCACATCATTTGTGGTCGTTCAAGTCAAAGGTCCTTTTTACCATTCTAAGTGATAAGTCAGTGATCTGAGAAAGATTTTCATACATAGCTGGAGCTAAAAAGGAAATAAACCTCTTAATCTTTGAAAATCAGCTGTATTCTGTGGGACACCTTCAGCAATTAGTCTAGCAGCCTGCAAATCTGTCTCATCCTTCTCTTCTTTCTCGTGCAAAGTCCAAGTATTAGTTAAAGGCATAAATCAGGTAACTCTATTGTTTTTAATGTATGTGTCAAGCCCTGGTGATGTGTATTTCACTCCAGTTATCTCAGTATATATAGTAACCCTTCAAATCCCTTATTTTGGCAAGCATCATCCTCCTCACACTTATCCAGGATTTTGTGCATGTGAAAATCTCCCTTTATTCCTTCTCTTGCACACGTATAAAAGGGAGTTTATCTTTAAATGTTTCTAAAAATTGCTGCCCAGGAAGTCAACCAAAATTTGAAGGGGATAAAAGAAAGGCAAGTCTAAGCACTTGTCCCTCAGGGAAATGTCATAAAATCAACTAACACAACAATAATTTTTTGAGATCTATGTCCATTTTCTCCACATAGCAACACCAGATTGCTCTAGGAACAAATATCACAATATACACAGCCTCTGATAAGCTGAGAAATGGCAGATGGTAGATGGCTAAGCAAAAATGGAAATGCATTCTCACCCAAATTTCACAGCTTTTTTCATGATTATGTATCCTCTGTTTTACATATTTTTATTAAGCCCTAAAATTCTGGAAAAAAAAGATTTTTAATGGTTTTGTTTTTTGTTAATTAATTTAACATTTTTATTCCAATTTTGTCTATTGATTTAATGAAAACCTTTATAATATTTTCCCTTCAACACAGCAACCAATTTAAGATCAGCTATTGCATTTAGTTGTAATGCCACTGATCCTTGTGAATTTTGATATTATTGCTTCTTAACATTTACATATCTCCAGAAAGAGGTAGCATTGAAATAATTGTTATAATCTTTATCTTTCATAAAACAAAACAATAATTTGTTAAAAAGCACTTTTATAGCATCATGTTTTCATCTGTTCTCTTTCTATTTCTTCTGCACAAAGCTTCTTAAATGTATGTTCCACATTCCCCCTTTATACATACATAATGCTTAACTCTCTTTACTTTGGTTTCACTATTGTATGAAAACTTCTTTTCTCTACCCCATTTTTTCCTTTATTTTAGTTTCTCTAAATTGTTATGTAATTTATTTCTGATGTTTAAACCTATTGTTACTATTTCACTTAATTATTAAATTAATTTGGCAATATATTAGTCTTTTTTTAAGAGGTTTTGGATCACTGAGGAGTTCAACTATGGCAGGGGAGAGCATTGGTATGGGTGTCACTGATGGGGGATGCATGGGAGGGAGTTCACCTTGGCATGAATATAGGGTATACAGATACACTCAGATGTACATTTTATATTGACACAGTGGGTATAGATTCACGTGAAAACAGAGTGAGTGCTAGGTTCCCATCCTGGGGAGCTCTGTCACATTCCCCCATGGAACAGCAACAATCCCCCAAGCACATGGGCAATGACCATTGAAGAAGGATGGTCCAATGATGAGCCCTTGAATCTGCCCACTAGCTTTATGAGCCTGTTGTGCTTGAAATTTCAACTTGGCCTAGAGCTGCAGGGTGCCTAAGAGTTACCTACTGGGAAGCAGACATGGCCCAATGGATAGGGCATCCATCTACCATATGGGAGGTCCATGGTTCAAACCCTGGGCCTCCTTGACCCATGTGGAGCTGGTCCATGTGCAGTGCTAATGCACACAAGGAGTGCCCTGCCATGTAGGAGTTTCCTGCCACACAGGGGTGTCCCCCGCATAGGGGAGCCCCACAAGCAAGGAATGCACCCCACAAGCAAGGAGAGCCACCCAGCATGAAAGAAAGTTCAGCCTGCCCAAGAATGGCACTGCACACACAGAGAGCTGATGCAGCAAGATGATGCAACAAAAAGAGACAGATTCCCGTGCTGCTGACAACAGAAGCAGACCGAAGAACACACAGTGAATGAACACAGAGAGCAGACAACTGGGGTGGAGGGGGAAGGAGAGAGAAATAAATAAAAATAAATCTTTTTTAAAAAGTTACCTACTGAGAGCCTCACTGTTGCTCAAATATGGCCACTCTCTAAGTCAACCTCAGCATGTAAATACATTACCTTACCCCCAGTGTGGGACTTTACTCCCAGGGATGAGGCTCCCTGGCACTGAGGGATTTTCACCAAGCACAAGCTGATGAATCAAATAGACAACTTAAATAAAAGGGGAGAGTGGTAAAGATCAATGAGTTTACATAGCTAAGAGACTTCAAAATGTGTCAGGAGATCATCAAAATGCTCACAATTATGCATATCCCAGCAGGATCTCAGAGACAGCCAAAATAGATACAACTCCAAATAGTGGTGCTCCTGAGGGTTATGGAGACACTCATGTCCTACAGTCGTTGCAGATGGCTCCAGAGTTTGGTGCCTTGACAGTGGACCCTACTTTGGAATTTGTGCTCCTGAGTGGGAGGATGGAGTTGGATTCAGAAGTGACATCTCTGCACATTCCTTTTCTGTCCCTTTTATTGAACCTGTCATGGGTGCTGGGGTTGGCGTATACCCAGGAGATTTTAATATCTGGACTGTCCATGTGCCAGCTAAGCCTTAAGCCTCAACAGTGTTGCAGCACCTACTCTCCAGTACATGGGACTTACCCAGGTCAGCTGACAGAGAGGTGAGGATGAACAACCACCACACAAATGAACTGAGAGAGGCTACAGCTGCAGGCATGAAGTCCCATCCACCAAACATGTGGGATTGAATGCTCCTCTCAATTGAGACGTAGAGTGGGCATCATCATCCCCAAGTCCTCAGGACGGAGAAATAAAATATGAATTAGAGTGAACTTACTGGTATTCTACTATAGAATTATTCTGACTCTAGCAATGGAAGAACGTATACCATCGGTGTGGAGGCAGTAGTCATGGAAGTTGTTGAAAGCAGGAAGAGGGAAAAAGAGGAGTGATATTGGGGCATTTTTGGGACTTGGGTTTTTTTTTTGTTTTGTTTTGTTTTGTAAATCCAGGATTTCCTTTATTTATTAGTTATTTGTTGCCACATAGAAAATTGCCAAATTGATAGGACTGAAACATCCCACAATTATTATCTCACAGCCTATGTAAGTTTGGAGTCTTCTCCAGGGTCTCTCACAATCAAGGCATCAGCCAGCATTCAAGGTTCAACTATGAAAGGATCTGGCAGAACACAGTGCCTCAACGGCTGGTGAACTGGACACCTCAGTACATAATTGGTTCTGGGTTGGTGGTCACGCTCCTTTCTTCGGCATGTGGATCTCTCCAAAACGGTCACTCATTTCAAAAAGTACAGGCCAAGAAGGCAATAGAATCTACTAGTAAGGCTGGAGTAAGAATCTTATGTAACCAAATTGTTAGTGACATTCCATCATCTTTGCCTATTCTACTGGTAACAAGCACATCACAGGTTTCTCTTTCACTCAAGAGAAGGGGATTACACAAGTGCATGGATGTCACAAGATGGAGATCATTGGAATCCATCTCAGAATTTGCCAACCAAAATTGTTATTTACATTTTGTCTATGTATCTGGAAACTTCTGGCCATAATTACCATTCCCTTTTTAGCAGCTATATTTTCTTGAAGGAAAACAATATCCAGGTCAGTGGACATTCAGGCAATGGCAAGGTACAAACATCCTGGATGTTCAGATCAAGGACATAAAGGGCCACTCATTTATCCTTTGTTTGTAGTTTTGTCAAATGGAAAGAATATGGGATCCCAGTATGACTTAGTATCCCTTATTTCCAAGTGATTCTTTTCCATAAATATAGACTTTGATTCTAACCTTCAAATGCTGGGAAGGTCCCATTAAAACACTGCAACATTCCCCATATCCTTTATTCTGTTTATCTTTCCCCATGTCTCTTCTTTTCTTTTTTTTTAATTAATTTATTTATTTTATTGACTTTGTAATAATATTACATTAAAAATATATATGTGAGGTCCCATTCAACCCCACACCCCCCCCACCACTCCCCCCCCCCCCAGCAACACTCATTCCCATCATCATGACACATCTGTTGGATTTGGTAAGTACATCTTTGGGCACCTCTGCACCTCATAGTCAATGGTCCACATCATGGCCCATACTCTCCTCCATTCCATCCAGTGGGCCCTGTGAGGATTTACAATGTCCAGTGATTGCCTCTGAAGCACCATCCAGGGCTCTGCATGTTTTCCTTCTCCTTCTGCTAGAGTATATCTCCATAGTGGCAGGGATTCCTTCTTTTGCAACAGTGCTGTATCCCAGCACCTATGTTTCAGGTTATAAAGATACTAGTGCCTATGTGCTAATGAAGACATGCATGCAGAGATGAAACAGAAGAAATGAATGACTATGAGCCCCCACCCTTGAATTGAAGAAGTACCAAATATTATGAGCAGAGGTTTCTAAGTATGTATTTTCTTCTTTAGTAATGTCAAAATATTTAGATTAAAAGCTTGGATCCTCAATGTTATGGTCCATAAATTAATGACACTTATGATATTGCCTGTGAGCACATAGGCATACATGTGTAAAAAGTTTTGATTGCAGTGTATCAATAATCATATCTCATAACATACATCTGTTATTCCTATTAAATTGTTTTTCTCCAAATTCTACTCAATTTATTCATTTTCTGAAGATATTACATTAAAAAAATATGAGGTCCCCATTCACCCCCACTGCTCCCATCCCACCACTCCCCACACAGTAACACTCTCCCCCATCATCATGTCACATCCATTGAATCTGGTGAGTACATCTCCGGGCATCGCTGCACCCCATGTCCTGTGTTCCACACCATAGCCCACACTCTCCCACGTTCCATCCAGTGGGCCATGGGAGGACATACAACATCTGGCAATTGTCCCTGGAGCACCACCCAGGATAACTCAAAGTCCCGAGAATGCCTCCACATCTCATCTCTTCCTCCCATTCCCTGCACACAGCAGCCACCATGGCCGCATTTTCCACACCAATGCCACATTTTCTCGATTATTAACCACAATAGTTCATGAATAGAATATCATTAAGTCCACTCTGATCCTTACTGTATTCTTCCTTCCTGTGGACTTTGGCTTGGTTGTGTCCATCCCACATCTATGTCAAGAGGGGGTTTAGATTCCACATGGATATTGGATGCAATCCTCCTGCTTTCAGTTGTAGGCACTCTAGGCTCCATGGTGTGGTGGTTGACCTTCTTGAACTCCATGTTAGCTGAGTGGAGTAAGTCCAATAAATCAGAGTGTAGGAGCTGAAGTCTGTTGAGGCTCAGGGCCTGGCTATCATATTGTCAGTCCAGAGATTCAAATCCCCTAGATATATCTTAAGCCCCAGCACCAACTGCAATTCCAGTAAAGTAGCATGAAAGGCTTGTGAAAAGAGATCCCATCTGAGTCCAGCTCCATCACGCAGAAACATCAGCTCCAAAGAAGGGCCAATTGGCATGGCAGTGAACCCCATCTGCCATGACCATAGAATCTGTGGGTCTCTTCAGCCCTCAAAAGGACCAATATCTGGGGTTGTATCTACTTTACCTGTCTCTGAGACTCTGCTCAGGTGTGCCTAAGGGCAATCCTTCTGACAACCTCCAGACTCTTTTTTAGAGACTCATAGCCATATGAACTAATTTGTCTTTTCCATTTCCCCCTTACTTTAGGTCAAACAGCATTTTTAACTCCTGTTATTATATGTAGACAGGGATAGTCTGCTGGTCTGCATTGAACCTTTAATTTAAGGTCATTTTCTAGTTATGTCATCAGCTGGTACTTGGTAGTGATCCCTCGGTGCCAGGGAGGCTCATCCCCGGGTGGGCGGAAGGCATTGCATTTACATTTTGAGTTTGGCTTCGAGACTGGCCACATTTGAGTAACACGGAGGCTGTCAGGAGGGAGCTCTTAGGCACAGTGCTCCTCTAGGCCTTGTTCTTATTTCAGGTATATAGGCTCACAAGCATAGTCATTAGTATCAGGGGCTCACTGTTAGACCCTCATTCCTTCCTGGTCATTACTGCTGCACCTGGGGGACGGCCGCTGCCCCCCTAGGGACCATGACAGAGCCCCCCCGACCAGGAACCCAGTAGCCCCAGCTGTTCTTTTTAATTGTTTCCACTATGAGTATATCCAAACATTTCCATGCACCCTGAACACATGCCCTGTATAACCCCTGTCAACCATATATCGCCTGTCAATAACATCCTATACCAGTTTTCCTCCACTGCCATTGTTGAACCACTCTGTGATCCCAAACTTCCTGAAAAGTGAAGCCCAGTATAATGTCAAGTTCTCTTACTAATAAAATGGAATATAGCGATGGGTTTAAAGGTTAGATATAGAATACATATTGATTTGGAAAAATTCTACATCCTATCTTTTTCTTTTCTTTTTTCCTAATTATTGAGCTTCTCTTCACAAGATCCTTAGATCACAGTAATTCATATATACAATATACAATACTCCCACACATCCACCATAAAACCTTTTCCCTTACACAGCGATAATCTTTTAACTTATTCATATCATATTTACTGAAACTGATGTACAGATATTGAGACAATAGCTTTCTACATCTGTACTTACATTTTGGCCCATACTTTAGGCTATATAGTTTTCTAAATTTTTTAGTTATCCTATGTTTCACATTATGGTTTACCTTATTAGTCTGTCATCCCCTATATGTTTCTGGTGTAATATTACATGTTTTATATCCATCCTTGTGTACTCTCGTGAAACACCTCTCTTGCCCCCACATTTACCTTGGTTCCATCCATTCAACATCCATTTCCCCCTCCCCTTGGGGCCCACAGTGAAAGCCAATCTCCATTTCTCCAGGAGCCATGTCCAGAAATACTTACAACAGTGTTCAGGACCTGACTTGCTCAACTGCCCTAATGCCCTGGGAGCCACCCTTTCTCTCGAGAGATACAGTTCCCTCTATTTGATGGCAGTAGTTCTCCCCAGGATGTGGGTCCACCCCCACTCTCGCTACATGGTTCTCTACCCAATGGTACAACCCACCCTGGAAAAATGAGCATTCAGACCTTCCCCAGGAGTCTGTCCTGCATCAGACCATCCCATCCGAGCATCCTAAACAGGTAACCCTCCTAATTATATTTTGATACGGTTTTCTCAGCATTTTACCCTCCACCCACACCTGACAATCTCCTATGTTCGCATGTTGCCCCTCCCTCCCCCCAATTTTTTGGGCAATATTACCCATCCGCCCATCCCCAGCCCCCTCAAACCTGCAAAGCCCCACCCAAAGGCAACCCCTTACCCCATTTTATCTCTTCTTTGTGCACATACTTACCACCAGCTCATCATAGATTCCACCCATGCAGATGTCAGCTCACATTCTTCCTTCATCCCCCGATTTCCTGTAAGCCTATCGTTCAGTCTCTAGCTCTCTGAGGCAGCTTGCTTATTTCATATCATTGAGGTCATGTAGTATTTGTCCTTCAATGCCTGGGTTGCTTCACTCAATATAAGGTTCACAAGATTCATCCATGTTGCCACGTGTGCTTGTAGTGTATTTGTTCTTAAAGCCAAGTAGTATTCCATTGTATGTATATACCACATTTTATTGATCCACTCATCTGTTGATGGGCATTTTGGGTTGATTCCAACTTTTGGCAATAGTGAACAATACTGCTATGAACATTGGTGCGCATATATCTGTTTATGTCCTTGTTTTCAGTTCTGCTGGGTATATACCCAGCAGTGGTATTGCTGGGTCATATGGCAAATCTATGGTTAGTTTTTTGAGAAACCGCCAAACTGTCCTCCAGAATGGTTGGATCCTTCTGCATTCCCACCAGCAGTGGATGAGTGTTCCCATTTCTTCACATCCTCTCCAGCATGTGTATTCTGCTTTTTTCATAGCTGCCAATCTTATGGGAGTAAGATGGTATCTCATTGTAGTTTTGATTTGCATTTCCCTGATAGCTAGAGATTTGGAGCATTTTTTCATGTGCTTTTTAGCCCTTTGTATTTCTTCTTTGGAGAAGTGTCTGTTTAAATCTTTATCCCATTTTTTAAATAGGTTGTTTAGCTTTTTGTTTTCAAGATATATGAGTTCTTTATATATGCAAGTTATAAGTCTCTTATTGGATATATGGTTGCCAAATATTTTCTCCCATTGTGTAGGTTCCCTTTACTTTCTTGACAAACTCTTTTGAGGTGCAGAAGGCTTTAATTTTGAGGAAGTCCCATTTATCTATTAGTTCTTTTGCTGCTCGTGCTTTTGAAGTGATGTTCATGAAGACATTTCCTATTACAAGGTCTTGTAGATGTTTCCCTACACTTCTTTCCAAGGTCTTTATTGTCTTGGCTATTATATTTAGGTCTTTGATCCATCTTGAGCTGATCTTTGTATAAGGTGTGAGATGGTAATCCCCTTTCATTCTTCTACATATGGCTATCCAGTTCTCCAGGCACCATTTGTTGAATAGGCCATTCTCTCCCAGTTGAGAGGGTTTGGTGGCTTTATCAAATATTATATGGCTATATATATGAGGTTCTATATGAGAACTTTCAATTCAATTCCATTGGTCTGTGTGTCTCTCCTTATGCCAATACCATGCTGTTTTCACTACTGTAGATTTGTAGTATGTTTTGATGTCAGGTAGTGTGATTCCTCCAATTTTGTTTTTCTTTTTCAAAATGTCTTTGGCTATTTGCAGCCTCTTTCCTTGCCAAATAAATTTCATAGTTTATTTGGAAATCTTCTTTGATTTCCTTGAACATTCTTGTATAGTTCTTGGTATAAGTTTTTTACATCTTTAGTTAAATTTATTCCTAAATACTTGACTTTCTTATTTACTATTGTGAATTGTATTTGTTTCTTGATTTCCTCCTGATCTTGCTCATTATTGGTGTACAGAAATGCTACTGATTTTTGCGCATTGATCTTATAACCTGCGACTTTACTAAACTCATTTATGAGTTCTAGAAGCTTTGTTGTAGATCTCTCAGGGTTTTCTATGTATAGGATCATGTCATCTGCAAATAATGAAATTTTGACTTCTTCCTTTCCAATTTGAATGTCTTTTATATCTGGTTCTTGCCTCAGTGCTCGAGCAAGTACTTCTAAGACAATGTTAAATAGAAGGGGAGACAGTGGGCATCCTTGTCTTGTTCCTGATATTAGAAGGAAGGATTTTAGGATTTCTCCATTGTAAACAATGTTGGTTGTAGGTTTTTCATATATAGTCTTTATCATGTCCAAAAAATTTCCTTGTATTCCGAACTTTTGGAGTGTTTTTATCAAGAAAGTGTGCTGTATTTTGTCAAATGCTTTTTTGCATCTAGAGATATAATCATGTGATTTTTTTCTTTCAATCTGTTTATATGGTGTATTACATTGATTGATTTCCTTATGTTGAACCATCCTTGCATACCTGGAATGAAGCCCACTTGGTCGTGGTGTGTAATTCTTTTAATGTGTTTTTTAATACGATTAGCAAGTATTTTATTAAGTATTTTTGCGTCTAGGTTCATTAGAGAAATTGGTCTGTAATTTTCCTTTCTTGTGGTGTCTTTGTTTGGCTTTTGTACTAGGGTAATTTTGGCATCATAGAAGGAGTCAGGCAATGTTCCTTCTGTTTCAATTTTTTGGAAGAGTTTCAGCAGGATTGGTGTTAGTTCTTTCTGGAATGTTTTGTAGAATTCACCTCTGAAGCCGTCTGGCCCTGGGCTATTCCTTGTTGGGAGTTTTTTAATGACCGATTCTATCTCTTTACTTGTGATTGGTTTGTTGAGATCATCAATTTCTTCTTTCATCAATATAGGCTGCTTATGTGTTTCTAGAAATTTGTACATTTCCTCTGAATTGTCATTTTTGTTTAAATATAGTTTTTCAAAGTATCCTCTTATGTTAGTCTTTATTTCTGTGGGGTCAGTGGCGATATCTCCTTTCTCATTTCTTATTTTGTGTATTTGCATCTTCTCTCTCTTTTTTTTTTGTTAGTCTCACTAAAGGTTTGTCAATTTTACTGATCGTCTAAAAATATCAGCTCTTGGTCTTGTTTATCTTTTCAAGTGCTGTCTTATTTTCTATTTCATTTAGTTCTGCTCTTATCTTTGTTATTTCCTTCCTTCTTCTTCCTGTTGGATTACATTGTTGTTTTTTTTCTAATTCCTCCAAATGTGCAGTTAGTTCTTCAATTTTTGCTCTTTCTTCTTTTTCGATGTATGAATTTATGGCTATAAATTTCCCTCTCAGTACTGCTTTTGCTGCATCCCATAAATTTTGGTATGTTGTGTTATCATTATCATTTGTTTCAAGGTAGTCATTGATTTTTTTGAGATTTCCAATTTGACCCACTGTTTTCACTGTTTAATTTCCAAATCTTGGTGTGAAATCTGTGCCTCTGGCCCTTGGAAATTTCCAGCTTCACTCCACTGTGGTCAGAGATATTACTTTGTATGATTTCGATCTTTCTGCATTCATTAAGCCTTTTCTGTGGCTTAGCATATGGTCTATCTTGGAGAATGATCCATGTGCCCTTGAGAAAAATGTATATCCAGTTTTGTTTGTGTTTAATGATCTGTATATATCTATTAGATCCAGCTCCTCTAATATACTGTTCAAATATTTTGTTTCTTCAGTGATTCTCTTTTGTCATGTTCTGTCCAGAGTTGATAGTGGTGTATTAAAATCCCCCACTATAATTGTAGATGCATCTATTTTTTCACTTTGTTTTTCAAGCGTTTGCCTCACGTATTTAGAGGCGCCCTTGTTAGGAGCATAAATATTTATGATTGTTCGTTCTTCTTGACAGATTGTCCCTTTCACTAATATGTAATATCCTTCTTTGTCTCTCCCAATTGTTTCACATTTAAAGTCTATTTTGTCTGATATTAATATAGCTACTCCTGCCTTTTTTTCATTATTGTTTGCTTGTAAGATTGTTTTCCAACCATTCACTTTCAGCCTCCATGAATCTCTGGGTCTAAGATGTGTCTCTTGTAGACAGCATATAGATGGGTCATAATTCCTTATCCAATGTCCCATTCTGAATCTTTTGATAGTTGATTTTGATCCATTGACATTCAGTGTTATTACTTAAAGGAATTATTTATGTTAACCATATTTTGATTGGACTTGTGTTTGTCATATTTTGTTTGTTTGTTTTTCTTTTTCTTTTTTTTTCTCTTACACTGTCCTCCAACTCTGCCTGTCCTGTTTTTTCCTTTCTTCCTGCAGAACTCCTTTCAATATTTCTTGAAGGGGAGGTTTCTTGTTGGCATACTGTTTCAGTTTGTGTTTATCTGTGAATATTTTGAACTCTCCATCATTTCTGAATGCTAGTTTAGCTGGATAGAGTATTCTTGGTTGGAAATTTTTTTCTTTTAGAACCTTGACTATATCATACCACTGCATTCTTGCCTCCATGGTTTCAGATGAGAAATCAGCACTTAATTTTATGGCATTTCCCTTGTATGTGATGGTTTTCTTTTCTCTTGCTGCTTTTAGAATTTTCTCTTTGTCTTTAGCGTTGGATAATTTGACAAGTATATGTCTTGGGGTGGGACTGTTGGGGTTTATGACTAGTGGAGTGCACTGTGCTTCTTGGATATGTACATCTGTCTCTTTCAGTAGATTTGGGAAGTTTTCAGCCATTATTTCCTGCAACACTCCTTCTGAACCCTTTCCCTTTTCTTCTCCTTCTGGGATGCCTATAATACGTATGTTTGAGCATTTTGCATTGTCATTCAGGTCCCTAAGTCCTAGCTGGATTTTTTCTATCTTTTTATCCATCAATTCTACTATCTGTTTGATTTCTGATGTACTGTCTTCCACATCACTAATTCTCTGCTCTGCCTCTTCTAGTCTGCTGATATTTGCAGCGAGTGTATTTTTGATTTCTTGAACTGTGATGTACATTCTCATCATATCTGTTATCTTTTTGCATATGTCTGCAATTTCCCCTCCAAGTGTTGTCTTCATGTTGTTAACCTCTTCCTTTACTTCATTAAATTTGTTGGTGATAAATGTTCTGAGAGCTTTCATTTCTTGTGTGAAGTTCTGCTCTCCTTCCTGATTTTTAGTTTGTTCATTGGATTCAGCCATGTGTTCCCTGATTACTGGTTTGGTTTGTAGACTTTTGTTGCTGTCTGGTCATCATTTTATCTTGACGGATTTAATCAGTTCCTTAGCTTCTTTGTCTAGTCTTGGGGGTTAATTAGCTGTTGTTTTTGCATAAGTGTTATATCTTCTCTTTGTCACTTTGTTCTTCTTATTCTAATTTCTCATTGCTGGTTGAGTTCACTTTAAAGGAAAGTATTAGGACCAGGGAAAGGTAATTGTGTAAGCAAGGAAAAAGTGTAAAGTAGTATTGGTGATAAATGTTAACAGAGCAACAATGTGAGATCTGTGAGGATGGATATTTGATTCATGTAAGTTGTGTAGAGTTATAGCAGTAGGTAGAGTACCCATAATGAAGTAGTCAACTGAATATGGGAGGAATATTGTATGAATTAAAAAGCTAGTGTTTTCGTGAGAGAGGGGAAGAGAAAAGAAAGGCAATAGTTTCAAGAGTGGATAACAGACAGGAAATAAAGCAAAGGTATTAGAAATTAAGAGTTAGACACTTTGCGGATCAAAGAAAGGGAGGTGGAATACAGGAGAGGCAGTAGATGATGGAGGATATCAAGTTGTAGGGGAAAAGGGATAGTGTAGTTAGCCAAAATCCATTCACACAGAAATGAGGCAATGGCGGATGAGGAAACCCAGCAAATGTGAGGTGTTCCCTGCAGCACTTATTGTATAATTAAGATAAAATAAATAGAAGAAAATGAGGGACAAGAGAGAAAAAAAAGAAGAAAGAAAGAAAGAAAAAGGGGGTGGGTAAAGAGAGGGGAACAAATAGAGGAATGAAAAAAGATATAGAACAACCACAACAGCAACAACAACAAAAAAAAACACTTAAATAACTGAAAAAAAAAGGACTTTGGGTGATACGCTGGAGAAAAGACTAGAAGATAATGCAATGTTAGTAATCAGGACAATAAAAAATAAAAAATAATAAAATAAAAACAAAAACAAAACAAAACAAAACAAAAAAGAAAAAACTCAAACGTTGAGGGCTGGGACATTCAAGGACCACAAATGGACCTCAGGGCATGATGGATTCAGGGATGGAAACTCTGTGATATTGAAGACTCAAGAGGTGTGAGTCTCTGGGGTGTGAGCCACCAGGGTTTAGGGGACTCAGACTTGGCAACCCAAATTTGGTTAACAGGGAGCCTGGGAACACCACAGTTCAACACAGCCTTTAGCAATCTCCACACCTGGGTGCCAGCCCTATGGGGGAGGTCCCATCCGCAAACTGTAACCTATGTATTTGTACCCCGCAATTCACTCACTCACTCGGGTCTCTTCTGTAGCTGTATCACCAATTCGACTTCAGGACACCTCCCACTCCCACTCGTAAGCCCTCCGAATGGCCACCTGGGGGTGCCTCTACACTGCAGCCAATGTAATGACACAGATCAGTAACCAGGCCCAGGGGTGGGGCTCCAGCTGGAAATGCCGATACCAGAGTCCAAAACCAAAATTCCCACACTTCGCAAAATATTCCCCTAATCAGCTTCCAGACATCTCCCACCCTCCCAGTTCCTGAAACAGTCTCCTGGTGATGTATCATTATTGTGAACAATTTAAGGCTGCTGCAGATCGGCAGCCAGCCTTGTGGGGGCGGGGCTATAGCCGGAAGCGCATTATTTGTGTCCGCAATCAAAAATTCCCCACCTCGCAATAAAACTCCCTTTTGTCTCCCCAAATCAGTCTGCGAAGGCCTCCTGCCCTGTTAGCCCCCCAATAGCCCACTCAGGGCTTATGAATTCCCCAGTACCACAGAGCCTCCAGAAATCGCCGCCGCAGCACCGGTGCCGTGGTTCCGTCCACCCCAGGAGGGAGCCTCCCATGCGCAGCTCCCACCTCCGTGTAATAGAGCCTCAATTTTATCTTATACACGAATTTTCTCTGTTACCTTTCCACCAAATCGATGTCCAGACATCTCCTGCCCTGCAAAATCCTGAAAAAGCCTGGTCCCAAAGAATTTCCAATGCTGCCCAGCTGCTTCTTTGCAGGAGAAATTATCATGTATGCTCACTCAGCCACCATCTTGCCCCGCCTAGGACTTGGTATTGTATTGAATGATAATGCAGGGACAGATGCAGGACATTATATATCCTACCATAACCCACTGAATGGACTGGAAAAGAGCATAAACTGCAACATAAACTATAACCCAATCTGTGTAGCAATGCTAAAAAGTGTACTCAACAAATGCCATGAATATGCCACACTAATGAAAGAAGTTGTTGATGTGGGAGGAGTGGGAGGTGTGGGGAGTGGGGTATATGGGAATCTCTTATATTTTTATTGTAAAACTTTTGTGATTTTGTATCTTTTTAAAAGATAAAAATTAAAAGAAACAAAAAAACAGTTTATCTGTTCACAATAGATGAAGCTAGAAATCAATAAAGGATGGAGAACTGGAAGAGGTACACATTTATGGAAGTTAAACAAAACACTCTTAAACATATGTGGGTTAATGAGGAAATTGCCACAGAAATCAGTGACTACCCTAAAGTGAAAGAAAATGAGATCACAACATAACAAATCTTATTGGATGTAGCAAAAGAGTGATATAGGACAATTTATAGTCCTAAATGACTACATTGGAATCTTGAGGACCTTATGTTGAGTGAAGCAAGCCAAGTATTGAGTGACAAATACTACATGACCTCTCTGATATGAAAAAGCAAACTAAGCTGTCTTAGAGAGCTAGAGACTGTGTGTTAGGCTTACAGGAAATTGCGGGTGGAGAGGAAGATTGTGAACTGATGCCTATATGACGGAAACCTATGATAAAGTGGAGGTAAGTAGTTGTACAAGGAAGGGATAAGAAGGGAGCATAAGGTTAGTATTGGGTGGGGCTTTGCAGGCTTAAGGGGGTCTAGGGATGGGAAGATGGTACAGATGGCCTAAAGAATTGGAGGGAGGGTTGGGGAGAACAGATGAACATGGGAGATCATCAGGTTTGTGGTTGATACTATAATGTTAATAAAACACTTAAGAAAATACAATAAGTAAGAGTTACTTGTTTAATATGCTTAATGGGAATCATCTCACACAGGGACAGGCTTCTAGGGAGTGTGGGAGTCCTCATCTTGTCATAGTGAGTTATATCATTGGATGGAGACCCATACAATGAGGTGGAAGGTGTACCCCCACCCTGGGGAGGTCTAAAGTTCTCAAACATAGGGAATGGTGTCTCTCAAGAGAATTGGTGACACCCAATGGGGGAGGACAGTCTAGTTTGCCAATCCCTCAGCATTGTTACAAGTATCTGTGAATCTGGTCTTTCAAGCAGTGAAGCTCAGTTTTTACTGTGGGCCCTGAAGGGAGGTGGAGAGAGGAATAGAATAGATGGAAGTGGGGTAACTGGGGGACAATGGAAATGTTCCAAGAGACCATGAAATGATGAATATAAGACATGTTAAATCTCACTGAAAAATTTTAAAATTCTATAAGCTAAAATGTAAACCATAATGTAAACCATAATGTAACTAACATTTTAGAAAATTGTACAATCTAAACTATAAACCATAATGTAAACCAAAATGGAACAATGTTTGGTAGCTATGTTTCAATAACTGCATGTCAGCTGCAGCAAATATAGCATGAACATGTAAAAAGATAATTGCTGGGGAATGGAGAAAAGGGTTTGATGTTGGATATATAGGAGTTCCCTATATTGTATATGTGATTTTACTGTGACCTAAAACTTTTTTGAAGACAAAATTAAAAATTGAAAAAAAAGGATATATACACTGAGTAAGGAATGAAAGAATTTGCCTTGCCACTGTCCATACAGGGCAATACCGATTACAGTGATGAAAGACAAAACATCAAAAGCAAAGTTTTCTGATATTTTTCATTTTTAATAGCCCAATTTATTTTTTACTTTATTTTAGTGTTTCTAAATTAGCATGTATTCTATTTCTAATATTTGAACCTATCATTACTATTTCCCTTTCCTACTAATTGAATTTGGCATTAGGCTTTATTTTTAAAGAAATTTTGGACCACAGAGGGATTCAACTATCACAGGGGAGGAACAATGGTGTGGGGTGTTAGTGATGGGGACACATGGTTGGGAGGGAGTTCTCCAGGGCACGAATATAGGATATATAAAAATGTTCAAGTATTCATTGGATATTTTCATAGTAGTTACAGTTACTAATGACAACTGAGAGAGTGCAGAGTTCCAGCCAGGGGAGCTCTGTCACATATCCCAGTGCAACAGCAATGATTCCCCAAGTGCAAGAGCAAAGAACAGTGAAGGATGGCCCAATGATGAGCCCTTGTTACTGATGACTATGCTTATGAGACTGTGTGCCTGAAACTTCAACTAGGCATGAGTTGCTGAATACCTAAGAGTTACCTCCTGAAAGCCTCCATAGTGCTGAAATGTGGCTACTCTCTAAGCCAAACTCAGCCTGTAAATGCATCACCTTCCCTCCAATGTGGGACATGACTCCTGGGGATGAGCCTTCCTGGCATGGGTGGATGTCCACACCAATCACTAGCTGGTGATGCAACTAGAAAAAGACCTTGAATAAAAGAGGGAAATGAAGACAAATGAGTTTATATGACTAAGAGACTGCAAAAAATATAAGGAGGTTACCAGAGGGTTTGTGCTTATGCATGTCTCATTGGACTTACCCGGGTCTGTTAACAAGGAGGTGAAGATGGTCAACCACCACTCCAGGAAACAAAGAGTGCCTAAATTACAAGCAGTAGAATCACGTTCATCAGCCATGTGGGATCCAAGCCCCCTCTCAATTTAGAGATGGAGTGGACATCACCATCCCAGGTTCCACAGGATGGAGGAATAAAATATGGATTAGAGTGGACCTACAGGTATTCCACTATAGATCTATTGTGACTAGCAATAGAAGCAATTGTTGTCATTGGTGTGGAGACAGATGCCATGGTAGTTGCTGAGGGCAAGGAGAGAGAAGAAGAGTTGTTATGTGGGGGAACTTTTGGGACTTGTAGTTGTCATAAATGATATTTCAGGGACAGATGCTAGACATTTTATATCCTGCCATAAACCACTTAATGTAATGGGGGAGGGTATAAACTACAGTGTAAACTACAATCCATGTGGTGCAGCAGTGCTCCAAAATGTATTCACCAAATGCAATGAATGTGCCACAATGATGAAAGAGGTTGTTGATGTGGAGGAGAGGGATGGGGTGGAGTGTGGGGTATATGGGAACCTCTTATACTTTTTAATCTAACACTTTTTGTGATCTATGTATCTTTATAAAATAGACAAAATATATAACTAAATAATAAAGCAGAAATTGATAATGGACCTAACCCCAAAAAGAAATAGAAAAAGAGCAATTAAGTAATCCCAAAGAAAGCAGAAGAAAAAATAATAAAGATTAGAGAAGACTTTAATGAAATTGTGAATTTAAAAAAAATAGAAAATAAGAAAAAAAGCTTGTTTTTGAGATTAATGAAATTGATAAAATTTTAGTCAATCTAAAAGAAAAAAGAAAGAAGATGCAAATAAATAAATTCAGAAATAGAGGGATATAACCACTGATCCCTCAGAAATAAAGAGTATCATAAAAGAATACTTTGAAAATCTTTATGTCAACAAAATGGAAAATTTAGATTAAATGGATGAATTTCAAGAAACAGACAATCAACCTGCCCTGGTGAAAGAAATGGAAGAAATCAATAGACCAATCACATGTAGTGAGATTTAAATCTTCAGCAAAGACCTCCAACCAAGGAAAGCCCAGGAGAAGATTGTTTAATGGAAAAATATATATCAATCATTCCATAAAGACATAATGCCAGTCCTGCTCAAATTCTTTGTCAAAACGGAAGGGGAGGGAAAATTACCTAATTCGTTATATGATGCCTACATCATGCTAACACAGCCACGGCCACATAAAGAAGCCATAAGATAATAAACCTACCTATGAATCGCTCTAAAGAACTTAGATGCAAAAACTACTCAACAAAATACTTGATAATCATATCTACGTATACATCAATCAAAATTTAAATGATCAAGTTTGTTTTATCCCTAGTATGCAAGGACATTACTACATAAAAATATCAATTAATGTTAATACACCACATTAATTGATCAAAGAGAAAAATCACATGATCATCCCACTGACACAGAAAAGTCTTGGACAAAATATAGCATCGTTTTTTGACAAAATTACCTTAAAAAAGAGGAATGGAAGTAAATTTCCTCAACATGATAAACGGTATATAGGAAAAACGCACAGTTAACAGCATACTGAATTATGAAATGCTAAAGGATTTCCATGTAAGATCTGGAAAAATATAAAGATGCCTACTGTCACTGCTCTTTTGTAACAATATATTAGAAGTATTTGCACAAGCACCTAGGAAAGAAAAAGAAATAAAAATCATCCAAATTGGAAAAGAAGAACTCAATATTTGCAAATGACATGTTCCTATATGTAGAAAGTTCCTAAAATTATATAACAAAAATTTCTAGACCTGATAAACAAGTTCAGTAAAGAGGTAGGATCTAAGTTCAACATTTAATAATCAGTAGCATTTCTGTACAGCTAATGAGAACTCTGAGGAAGAAATCAATTGCAAAATTCCATTTAAAATAGCCAGTAAAAGAATAAAATATCAAGGAATAAAATTAACTGGAGAAGTAATGGACTTGTGCAGAGAAAACTACACAACTTGCTAAAGGAAATCAATGGGGGCCTAAATAAATGTCAGTATATTCTATGTTAGTGGATTGGAAGAGAAAATATTAAGTGACTCTCCTAACTAAATGTATTTACAGATTTAATGTAATCCTAATAAAATTTCGAATAGCACATTTTTACAGACTGGAAAGTCCAATTATCAAATTTATTTGGAAGGGTAAGGGGCCTAAATAGCAGAAAATATCTTGAAATGGAAAAACAAAATCAGCAGAATTATGCTGTCATTAAAGAATACTACAAATCTACAATATGAAAACTGCATGGTATTGGTACAATGATAGACATACTGACCAATGGAACCAAACTGAGAGTTCAGATAAAAACCTGTACGAAATTGTCCAGCTACTATTTGAAAATGTCACCAAGCCCATTCAACTGGGACAAAACATTCTCTTCAATAAATAGTGTTTGAAGAACTGGATGTCCATAGCTAAAAAATGAAAAATGATTGCTATGTTAGTTTGAAATTATTTTATGTATCCCAAAATAAGAAATATTGTTTTTATTAACTAATCTATTCTTCTGGGTGTGACGTCCTTTGCATTAAATTCAGTTGAGGGGTCTTTGATTAGATTACTTGATGACATTGACTTAGAGCTTTTATTTGTACAATGTTAGTGAGCCATGACTAAGGTTTTGTTTCTGTCCCCTTGGTGGGCCAGATATAAATGGAAACATAGGGAAAGAATTATAAATACACAGACACAAGAAGAGATAGCTCTGACATTTTTTAGCTTATTATGTGACAAAAAGGAGAGGGTCACAGCACTGAGGCCCTCGGAAGAAATGAGCTATTTTCCTAATAGCTTACAGCTGAACTTGGGAAGAGAGCAGAACACGTGCGACTGATATAGAAGGCACTGAAAGTAATAATCTCTATGTCAGAGGAGAGAGAACTACAAGATCATTTAAGCATGAAGCCCCAAGAGACTGCCCACATTGTAGCTGAAGAAGGAAGAGTGAGCCTCAGGGAAAATCTAAATATTGAGCAGGCATTGGTGACAATCTTACTTCACCACCTGGAAACATGCCCGGATCAAAAATAACTTTACTGAGAAAGTATTTTTGATGGTGCCTTGGTTTGGACTTTTCATAGCCTTGGAAAGATAAGATTTAACTCAAATAAGTTTCCTGTATAAAATCCAACCAATTTTTGGTCCTTTGCATTAGATGCCATTTGACAAATGAAAACAATCACCATCTCATATCCTATAGAAAAATTAACATGAGTCCTAAATATAAGAGCTAAGCCTATAAAGCTTCTAGAAGATAATGTAGGGAAGCATCTATGAGATGTGGTGGTAAGGAAATGGTTTCATAAACTTTATACCCAAAGCACAAGCAAGGAAAGATAAAACAGTTAAATGGGTCCTTATCAAAATTTACAGCAAAAGAACAAAAAAATTTAAGTGCTTCAAAGAAGTTTGTCAAGAAAGAGAAAAGACAGCTTGTTCAATGGGAGAAAATATTTGGGAAGCACCAATCTGATATGGGTCTAATATCTAACATATAACAATATTTACATCTTGAAAATAAAAACAATGACCCATTTAAAAATGGGCAAGATATTTGAATATATGGGCACTTTTCCAGAGAGAAAATACAAGTGGTTAAAAACCATGAAAAGATATTTGCCATCACCAGCTATTAGGGAAATGCAAATTAAATCTAAAATGAGTTACCCTTACACCTATTAGATTGGCACCTACTAAAAAAATGACAAACAAAATCAAACCTACAAGAGTTAGAGAGAAATGGGAACACTCTACTGCTGGTGGGAATTTAGAATAGTGAAGCCATTGTGGAGGATAGATTGAGGGCTCCTAAGGAAGCTAAATATAGAATTGCCACATGATACAGCAATCCCAGCTACTAGGTATATGTCCAGAAGAGTTGAAAGCAGGGAACATGAACAGATATATGCACACCAATGTTCATTGTGGTATTATTCACAATTAACAAGAATTGGAAGCAGCCCAAGTGTCCATCATTTGATGAATGGATGAATCCGATGCAGTATATACATATGATGGAAAGTTACTCAGTTGTAAGAAGGAATGAAACATTGGCACATCCAACTACAAAGATGAATACTGAAGAACTTCTGTTGGTTGAAGTAAGCCAGTCACTCAAGTACAAATATTGAATGATCTCACTGATATGAACTAAGGATATTGAGTAGACTGGTAGAGGTAGAGTCTTGAAAATGGGTTATCAAGAATTAGAAAAGGAGTAACAGTGGTGAGACTATGCTCAATCTGGACAGAATCTACGAAAAGATTGATGGGGGAGTTTGGCTGTGGATAAGGGTGATGGTGGTGCTGTGATGACTGTGGTTGATGAAGTTGGTGTGTGTGAGTGGGGTATGTGCATGGGGTTGGTGAATCCATAGACCTGGGAGGAGGGCTGGAGGTAGTAACACTTGAACCCTATGGAGATAGAGAAATGTGGTTGAGAATACAATTGCAGGAGTGTTCTTTGCACAACTATGGCAGGGGAGGATCACTGATGCAGGGTGTTGGTGAGGGGGTATGTGTGGGTAATAGTAAACCTGGGGCATGCCTCTGTGGAATATTGTGTTCATGTGGTCCTTGGGTGTTATTGCAGGAGATGGAGACCCACACGATAAGCAACAATATATTAAATTTCTTTTCTGAAAGTCTGCTATATTTGTTAATATATTTGTGGCAAAAATATTTAGTGTACATAGACAGTACCTAATAAAAGTAATAAAAGTAAAAGGACATTATGCCAAGACAATGCTTGTACTTATGAATCTTGTTCTTGTAAATTTGAAACTTAGCCTAATAACATTTATTGCCTAAGAGATATCACCTGAAAACCTTCCTTGTTACTTAAATTAGCCTCTCTTCAAGCCAAATTCAGCAAATAAATTAATATCCATGGTGTGGAACACGATTCCCAGGTGTAAGTCTCCCTGGCACCAAGGGATTATTAACAACTGAAAACCAGTGATGCATTTCAAAAAACACCTTGATCAAAAGGGGGAAAATTAAACACGAAGAAGATTTTAAGGCTAAGAGATTGAAAATGAGTAGAGCGATCATTCCAGAGGCTATAGTTATGCATGTCTAATGCAGCTTTCACTAACTGCCACAGTAAACAATGTCTTAAACAAGGCTGCTCTTGAAGGTTCTAGAGACATCTGGTTACTTTAGACAAGGCACAAAACCCCTTGAAATTAGTATCCAATCTATGGTCCTTACCTTGAAATATATGATAGCCCTATTACCAAATATAACAGAGTTAGTCTCACTGGTAATTTTCCTACACATGATTCATGTACACTTTTTATTTAAACTTATAATTGCACTGCAGCCATTAAATATATGCCCCAGAGACTCAAATGTTTGGTCAGTTCATATAACACTTCAGCCATGAATATCAGTAGAGTTACAGCATACATACATCTACTTTCCAGTTGATCAGACTCACTGAAAACAAGAAAGGAAATGATGATGATGGACAATCCCCATTCAAAAGAGCAAAGAGTACCTACATTGGCAAGCAAAACATTTCCTTCCATTTGAACCATAAAATCTAAGGCCCTTCTAAATCAGAAGCAGAGTGGGTACTACCTTCCCCAAATCCTCCAGACTGAGGAATGAATAAACATAAGGGGATAATGCAACCATGAACCAAAGTAGATTTATTATTATTATATTAATGAAAGAACTTGTAAAATTGATATAAAAAAAAGTGGTTACAAGAGTTGGTTAGGATAGGGGAAGGGAAGAACAAGTGGGGCATAGGGAATCTTTAGGTTACTGGCATTGTTCTGCATGATATTGCAATGACAGATACAGGCCATTATACATTTTGCCATAAACTACAAAATTATATATTGCAAAGT
Organism: Dasypus novemcinctus; assembly: GCF_030445035.2. Classification (NCBI taxonomy): domain Eukaryota; kingdom Metazoa; phylum Chordata; class Mammalia; order Cingulata; family Dasypodidae; genus Dasypus; species Dasypus novemcinctus. The sequence goes on along the minus strand of NC_080700.1, from coordinate 13,496,019 downwards.
GTAAACCATAGTGTAAACTATATACCATGATAAGTAACAATGCTTCAATATTTGTTCATCTATTGGCACAACTGTTTCACACCAATGTAAGATGAGCATACTTCATTAGATTTTAAATTCTGAGAGTCATTCTTTCTATTTATCTTTTTTTAAAGATGCATAGATCACACAAAATGTTACATTAAAAAATGTAAGAGGTTACCACATATTCCATGATGATGATGGATTATTATCCCTGGGGACTTAGGAGTACTCACCCTCTTTCAATTGACTTTTTTTTGTTTCTGCCATCATCAAGCATCTGGGTATTTTCTGAGCTCCATACATCACCCTCCAAGAGCATTGGGGAAGGGGCCACACCTTTCCTATCTCTGAGGTCAAATCTTACTCCTCCTAGTATATTGAGATGAAGCTAACATCCTCCCTGACCTCTCGCATACAGGACCAATCCTCTCAGAGCGATAAATTGTTGACGTAGCCTTCCTTAATCCATGGGAGGCAGTTACAACCCTCTCATATCTATGGGGTGTTTACCTTACCTTCCATAACCCTTGGAGCATGTGCTCCACCCTCCCTAAACCCTGGGGTGGCAAAACTCTCTTTGAATATCTGGCTGAAATATCCACCCTCTTCAAATGTCCCAGCAGGCTCATGCCTTCTTTACACATGAGTGGGGTCCATCTCTTAGCCCAAGGAGATGCCTTAATTCCTGTCTTCACCTTCTGTGGTTTTCCTCTTAAAGTCATTTTCCCTTCCATCTCTCCCATCCATGCTCCTTTAATCCATGCTGAGTGTGTTTTTTTCATACAACTCTTGCAAAAATCTTTTTGGTTTAGCATGCAGGAAGCAATGGTCCAAGACATTAGACAATGAGATTTTCAACAAGTCCTTCCTAGATAATTGCATTTTCAATCCTGATTTACAAGTTCCAAGTTTAGTTAAGTCCTTGAATGGGACATTATCATCTTGGGGCTTGATTTCCAAATACTTGGAATTTTCAGAATTAGTTTCTGGTTTCATCGTGTCCAACAATTCAGTTCTCAGTTTATCTCTCTCATCTAACATTTTACAATAAACTGCAAGGAGAAGCCACATCTCATTCTCTGAGTTTATTTTGGAACATTCCTCAGCTAAATTCCCAGGCTCACCATTTTCAAATTCTGCCTTCCATATAATATCAAGAGTAAATCTTTCTAAGTTCTACACAATTTTAAAATATGAATGCCCTTTCCTACAGTTTCCAGTAATAATTTCATCGTTTCCTTCTGGAGCCTTATAAAAGATCTCTTTACCATTCATATTCCTACTAACTCTCTCTTCAAAGCACTCTTGGTATTTTCTCTCAAGCATCTCAAAATTGCTCCAAAAAATACCCCTTACATGTTTATAAAACTGTTCCAGCACTTTGGTAATTGCAAAATCTTAACCCCACTCAGTACCAAATTTTGTATTAATCAGCAAAAGGGTTGCTGATGCAAAATACCAGATATTTGTTTGCTTTTTAAAAGGATATTTATTTGGGGTACATGCTTACAGTCACAAGGTCCTAAAAAGTTCAACTCAAGGTACCATACAAGGTACTTCCTCACCCAGTCTGTTGCCATGTGTTGATGCAAGAAGATGGGTGACATCTGCCATGGTTCAGCCTTCCTTCTTCCCTCTTAAGGCTCTGTGCTCCAGCTTTTTCTGACCTCAGCGGTAGGCTGGCATAAGGTTTTTCTCTCTTTCCTGGGCCTTGTTTATTTCTGGACTCAGCTGCTTGATCTCTTCACAATATCAGCTGGAGACTATCAGACTCAGCTCTCTTCCCAGCCCTGCTTGACCTTGTCTACTGAGTATTCCCTTTTCCTCTGTATTCAGCCTCCCCATGCATTTACTTTTGTGTCAGTGTTTGCCCATCAGCTGGATGGGGAATCAATGTCCTACTGAAATGGCCAAATCAAATCCACAATCTTAATTTAATTCAGTGAAAGTGAAACCTTTGAATCTAAAACAATATATTATGCCCAGAGGAACAGACCAGTTTACCACTATAATCCAATATCTATCTTTGGAATTCATAAGTAATATCTCGCTGCCACACTTGCCATGTGATATGTACTATATACATACCCATTACTATATATCTAGCCAGAAGTACTGAGAGCAGAAACATGAACTGACATCTGCCCTCTGATATTCACAACAACATTATACATGATTCCCAAAAGCTGGCAACACCCCAGGTGTCTATCATCTGATGAATGGATAAACAAACTGTGGTGTATATGTATGATGGAATATTATGCAGTGGTAAGAAGAAATGAAGTCATGAAATGTATGACAACATGGATGAACTTGGCAGACATGTTGAGTGAAGAATGACAGACACAAAAAGACAAGAATTGTATGATTATGCTGTTATGAACTAAATATATTATCTAAACTCTTGAAGTTAATAATTAGAATAAATGTCACCAGTAAATAAGAGGGCAGAGAATGAAAATTTGAGGGTTCATCTGTAGAATTGGTGAAAATATTGTTTGTAATATTTTGGAAGTTAATATAAATGATCAAAGCATATCACAGTGATTGGAACTAGCAGAGCTATTATATGGGTATGACAGAGGTTGAAAGGGAAAGTCTAAATTCATATATATTACAAGAAGGAAAGCTGAAAACTGTAACTTGGGAACTGGATAAGATAGTAAAACCATATGTAAAACATGAAAGATAGTGATATTTCATATTTGAGATTTTACAAATGTAAATACTAATATACTAGAGAAAAGGATAAAATTATAGAGAGATTGAAAAGTGTTGCATTTTGTTTGTGTGTTATTATTATTGGAATAATGAAATTGTTTAAGAATGATTGAAATGAATGCAAAAATACATGATTACACTGAATACCATTAATTGTGTACTTCGGATGTATTTATTCATCAATACAATTGGATTAAAAGAGCTTTACTTTTGAAAAAATACATTCAGAAAATAGAGGCTTTGGCAAAGAGAATAAACACGTAATGTTGAGATCAGGTGTGATGATTTATATATTGCTTAGCCTTATCATGATAACACCAGCAGTACCCAGCTTTCAGCCTGCTATCATGTGCAGGCTTAAAAGTATTGAAGGAATAGAAACAGAAAATATTAATAGGGAAAATCATGGGCAACTTTTATAGATTGAAGACTGAGAGGAAGGAGTCCTGCTACATGATAGTGAACCAACACAAATTGTGGCCAGCTCTACTCTTTTCTTTAAACAAAAACTCACAAGTCATTTAGCCCTAAGGCACAGAACTAAGCAGCTTTTAATTCAATTAATAATATATATATTTTAATTCTCAAGACTACAAAACATTGGAATAAACCAAATTTTTAAAATCTAAGTTATATTTTTATACTGTCCAGTTTATTTTGAAAGCAATTTTTTCTGATATAACTAAGTAAATTTGAGATTAGAGCTATTGCAAAGTGCACAGAAATTGCTTAGATTCACATATAAATGAAACATTGATAAAATATCACTTAATGTATTATTATTTATGGACTCTGCCATAACATAATTCTCTTTCTTCCAGTTCTTTAAATTTTTTTCTCATCCAATCCATTGTATATTTGACATTTTGGTCATATATGCACATAAAACATATCCTTTGTCAAAATGAGCATAGGAGGAGGCAAGATGGTCGCCGAGTGAACTTGCCTTTGTGGTCTGTCCAGGGAAGAGACAGCTGGGCATGGCTGCAGGTTCTCCAAGGCGCGGCTTTTTCGGGATTTTTGCAGGGCAGAAGTGCCTGGACATCGATTGGGTGGAAAGGTAACGGAGAGGATTGGTCTAGTAGATATAATTTGGGTTCTATTGCCCGCAGGTGAGACCCACGCACGGGCTCCTCCCTATCGGGGGTGGGGAGAACCTCGGTCCTGCCTGGCAGCTCTGCTTTTAGATGGCTCTGAGTTGCTAAGGAGTTCGCAAGTTCTGGGTGAGCTATTGGCGGGTTGATGCGACGGGTCGCCTTTGCAGATCGATTTGGGAAGATAGACGGTGTTTTATTGTGAAGCAGGAGAAACTTGTGATTGCGAGCACAAACAGTAGAGCTTCCGCCTGAAGCCCCACCCCCAAAGCCCGGCAGCCGGTCTCCAACCCAAATAGGCTGTAGGCAAAAAAGGGACGTAATTGGAAAATTGTTTTAGGCTGCGGCAAGGGAGGGGGACATGCCTGGAAGCCGATTAGGGAATATTCTGAGAAGCTTGGGAATTCTGGTTTTTGGAATCTGTTTTTGGTGTCACAGGCCAGGCTTCGGATCTGTACTAGTAAAGGGGCTGCGGTGTAGAGGCGCCATCTAGTGGCAGTGGTTTGGAATCACAGGACGGGAGCTGTCCAAAAGCTGAAGTGAAAGATACATGTACTAATGAGCCCAGCTAAGTTAGTGAATTGCAGGGTTCAGTCACAATATAGAGTTTGCGGATCTGACTTCCCCCATAGGGCTGGCACCCAGCTGTGGGGATCCCTGAGGGCTGTGTTACACTGCGGGGCTCCCAGGCTTCCTGTTGACCAGATTGGAGGTTGCCAGGTCTGAATTACCTAAACTCTGGTGGCCCACACCACAGAGACTCGCACCTCTTGAGTCCACAATATCTCACACTTTCCATCCCTGAATCCATCACGCATTGAGGTCCATCTGAGGTCCTTAAATGCCCTAGCCTTAAACGTTGGCGTTTTTTCTTTATTGTTTCATTTTGTTTTGTTTTTATTTTCATTTCAACTTATTCTTTACTTTTTTCAATTTCCTGATTGCTAACACCGCATTATCCCCGAGTCTTCTCTCACAGCGTATCCCCCAAAGTCTTTTTTTACTCAGTTATTTAAGGTTTTTTTGTGTGTGTGGTAGGTGCTGTGTAGTGGGTGTTTTAATTCTGGTTCGTGTATATCTGTTTTTTTTTTTCTTTCCCCTACCTGTTCCCCACCCTTTGCCCACCCTCTTTTCCTTTCTTCCTCTCATCCCTTCCCCCCTTTTTTTCTTTTTATTCTGTTGTCTCTTCCCCTCTTGTCCCTCATATTCTACTTAGTTTATTTTAACTCAATTATACAATAGGTGCAGCAGGAAACACCTCACAATCGCTTGGATTTCTCATCCTCCACTGCCTCATTTCTGTGTGAACTGATTTAGGCTACCTACACTATCCTCTTTCCCCTACATCTTGATATCCGCCACCATCTACTGTCTCTCCTATATTCCACCTCCCACCTCCCTTTCTTTGATCCACGAAAGGTCTAAGTCTTAATTCCTAATACCTTTGTTTTGTTTTCTGTCTGTTATCCACACTTGAAACTAGTACCTTTCTTTTCTCTTCCCCTCTCTCACAAAAACAATAGCTTTTTAGCTCTTACCATATTCCTCCCATATTCAATCATCTACCTCATAATAAGTACTCTACCTACTGCTATAGCTCTACACAATTTACATGAATCTAACCTCCATCCTCCCAGATCTCATATTCTTGCTTTGTTAACATAAATCACCAATACTACTATACACTTTTCCCTTGCTCACACATTTGCCTTTCCCAAACACTAATATACTTTCCTTTAAAGTGAACTTAACCAACAACAAGAAATTAGAACAAGAAGGAAAAAAGTGACAAAGAGAAGACATAACACCTATGCAAAAATAACAGCTAATTAACCTCCAAGAGTAGACAAAGAAGCTAAGGAACAGATTAAATCCATCAAGATAAAGAGATGACCAGAAAGCAACAAAAATCTACAAACCAAACAAGTAATCAGGAAAACATGGCTGAATCCATTCAACAAACCAAAAATCATGAAGAGGAGCAAAACTTTGCACAAGCAATGTAAGATCTCAGAACATTTATCACCGACAAACTTGACAAAGTAAGGAAAGAGGTTAACAACATGAAGACATCACTTAGAGGGGAAATTGCAGACATACGCAAAAACATAACAGATATGATGGGAATGAACACCACAGTTCAAGAAATCAAAAATACACTTGCAGCAAATATCAGCAGACTAGAAGAGACAGAGCAGAGAATTAGTGATGTGGAAGACAGTACATCAGAAATCAAACAGATAGTAGAAGGGGTCAATAAGAAGATAGAAAAAATCCAGTTAGGACTTAGGGACCTGAATGACAATGCAAAAAGCTCAAACATATGTATTATAGGCATTCCAGAAGGTGAAGAGAAGGGAAAGGGGTCAGAAGGAGTGTTGCAGGAAATAATGGCTGAAAACTTCCCAAATCTACTGAAAGAGACAGATGTGCATATCCAAGAAGCACAGCACACTCCACTACTCATAAACCCCAACAGGCCCACCCCAAGACATACACTTGTCAAATTATCCAATGATCAAGACAAAGAGAAAATCCTAAAAGCAGCAAGAGAAAAGAAAACCATCACATACAAGGGAAGCTCAACTAGATTAAGTGCTGATTTCTCATCTGAAACCGTGGAGGCAAGAAGGCAGTGGTATGATATAGTCAAGGTACTAAAGGAAAAAAATTTCCAACCAAGAATACTCTATCCAGCTAAACTAGGATTCAAACATCATGGAGAGTTCAAAATATTCACAGACAAACAGAAACTGAAAGAGTATACCAACAAGAAACCTCCCCTTCAAGAAATTCTAAAGGGAGTTCTGCAGGAAGAAAGGAAAAACAGGAAAGACAGAGTTGGAGGAGAGTATAAGAGCAGCAACAACAACAAAAAAGACAAAAAAAAACAAACAAAATATGACAAACACAAATCCAATCAAAATATGGCTAGCACAAATAATTCCTTGAAAGTAATAACACTGAATGTCAACGGATTAAACTCACCTATCAAAATATTCAGACTGGGACATTGGATAAGGAAATATGACCCATCTCTATGCTGTCTACAAGAGACACATCTTAGACCCAGAGACGCATGGAGATTGAAAGTGAATGGCTGGAAAACAATCATACAAGCTAACAATAACCAAAAAAAGGCAGGAGTAGCTATATTAATATCAGACAAAATAGACTTTAAATGTGATACAATTGTGAGAGACAAAGAAGGATACTACATTTTAGTGAAAGGGAAAATCTGTCAAGAAGATCGAACAATCATAAATATTTATGCCCCTAACAAGGGTGCCTCTAAATACGTGAGGCAAATGCTGGAAAAACTAAGTGAAACAATAGATACATCTACAATTATAGTGGGGGATTTTAATACACCACTATCAACTCTGGACAGAACATCTCAAAAGAGAATCACCAAAGAAACAAAACATCTGAACAGTATATTAGAGGAGCTGGGTCTAATAGACATATAGATCACTACACCCAAACACAGCAGGATATACATTTTTCTCAAGCCCACATGGATCATTCTCCAAGATAGATCATATGATAGGCCACAAAGAAAGGCTGAATGAATTCAGAAAGATTGAAATCATACAAAACAATATCTGTGACCACAGTGGAGTCAAGCTGGAAATTTGCAAGGGACAGAAGCCCAGATTTCACACCACGATTTGGAAATTAAACAGCACACTCTTAGAAAAACAGTGCGTCAAAGAGGAAATCTCAAAAGAAATCAATGACTACCTTGAATCAAATGATAATGATAACACAACATACTAAAATTTATGGGATGCAGCAAAAGCAGTACTGAGAGGAAAATTTATAGCTATAAATTCATATATCAAAAAAGAAGAAAGAGCAAAAATTGAAGAGCTAACTGCACATTTGAAGGAATTAGAAAAACAACAACAAAGTAACCCAACAGGAACAAAAAGGAAGGAAATAACAAAGATAAGAGCAGAACTAAATGAAATAGAAAATAAGAAAGCACTTGAACAGATAAACAAGACCAAGAGCTGGTTTTTTGAGAAGACCAACAAAATTGACAAACCTTTAGCGAGACTAACAAAGAAAAAAAAAGAGAAGATGCAAATACACAAAATAAGAAATGAGAAAGGCAATATCACCACTGACCCCACAGAAATAAAGACTATCATAAGAGGATACTTTGAAAAACTATATTCCAACAAAAATGACAATCTAGAGGAAATGGACAAATTCCTAGAAACACATAAGCAGCCCATATTGACAAAAGAAGAAATCGATGATCTTAACAAACCAATCACAAGCAGAGAGATAGAATCAGTTATTAAAAATCTCCCAACTAAGAAGAGCCCAGGGCCAGATGGCTTCACAGGTGAATTCTACAAAACATTCCGGAAAGAACTGACACCAATCCTGCTGAAACTATTCCAAACCATCGAAACAGAAAGAACATTACCCAACTCCTTCTATGATGCCAACATTACCCTAGTACCAAAGCCAAACAAAGACATCACAAGAAAGGAAAATTACAGGCCAATTTCTCTAATGAACCTAGACGCAAAAATACTTAACAAAATACTTGCTAATCGTATTCAACAACACATTAAACGAATTATACACCATGACCAAGTGGGATTCATCCCAGGTATGCAAGGATGGTTCAACATAAGAAAATCAATCAACGTAATACACCATATAAACAGATTGAAGGGAAAAAATCACATGATTATATCTATTGATGCAGAAAAAGCATTTGACAAAATACAGCACCCTTTCTTGATAAAAACACTCCAAAAGATTGGAATACAACGGAATTTTTTGAACATGTTAAAGAGTATATATGAAAAACCTACAACCAACATTGTTTACAATGGAGAAATCCTAGACTCCTTCCCTCTAAACTCAGGAACAAGACAAGGATGCCCACTGTCTCCGCTCCTATTTAACATTGTCTTAGAATTACTTGCTCGAGTACTGAGGCAAGAACCAGAAATAAAAGCATTCAAATTGGAAAGGAAGAAGTCAAAATTTTATTATTTGCAGATGACATGATCCTATACATAGAAAACCCTGAGAGATCTACAACGAAGATTCTAGAACTCATAAATGAGTTTAGTAAAGTCGCAGGTTATAAGATCAATGCGCAAAAATCAGTAGCATTTCTGTACACCAATAATGAACAAGATCAGGAGGAAATCAAGAAACAAATACCATTCACAGTAGTAAATAAAAAAATCAAATACTTAGGAATAAATTTAACTAAAGAGGTAAAGATCTTATACACCGAGAACTATACAAGATTGTTCAAGGAAATCAAAGAAGACCTAAATAAATGGAAGACTATTCCTTGTTCATGGATAGGAAGACTGAACATTATTAAGATGTCTATCCTACCAAAACTGATCTACACATTCAATGGAATCCTAATAAAAATCAACACAGCCTTCTTTAAGGAACTAGAAAAACTAACTATGAAATTTATTTGGAAAGGAAAGAGACCCCGAATAGCCAAAGACATACTGAAAAAGAAAAATGAAATTGGAAGAATCACATTACCTGACTTCAAAACATACTACAAAGCTACAGTGGTGAAAACAGCATGGTATTGGCATAAGGAGAGACACACAGACCAATGGAATCGAATTGAAAGCTCTGATATAGAACCTCACATATACAGCCACATAATATTCGATAAAGCCACCAAACCCTCTCAACTGGGAGAGAGTGGCCTATTCAACAAATGGTGTCTGGAGAACTGGATAGCCATATGTAGAAGAATGAAAGGGGATTACCATCTCACACCTTATACAAAGATCAACTCAAGATGGATCAAAGAGGAGGGGGCAAGATGGCGGCTGAGTGAACATCCCTGTTAGAGTCTTCTGCAGGGAATCGGCTGGGCGGCGTTGGAGACTCTTTGGGACCGGATTGTTTCGGGATTTTTGCTGGTCCGGAGGTGTCTGGACATCGATTTGGAGGGAAGGTAACAGAGAGGATTCGTCTGTGAAATATACACGGAGATCCCAGCTACCTGCAGAGGATTCCCTTCTTGGGTAGGCGGAGACGAGGCATCTAGCCCCGCTCGGTGGGGCTGAGCCAGGCCGGGCCGGGCCGCGGTAGCGTTTGGAGCCGGGCGGGGCCGGTGCAGGCCCCGGCTGCGGGCCGCGGTAGCGCTTGGAGCCGGGCGGGGCCGGTGCAGGCCCCGGCTGCGGGCCGCGGTAGCGCTTGGAGCCGGGCGGGGCCGGTGCAGGCCCCGGCTGCGGGCCGCGGTAGCGCTTGGAGCCGGGCGGGGCCGGTGCAGGCCCCGGCTGCGGGCCGCGGTAGCGCTTGGAGCCGGGCGGGGCCGGTGCAGGCCCCGGCTGCGGGCCGCGGTAGCGCTTGGAGCCGGGCGGGGCCGGTGCAGGCCCCGGCTGCGGGCCGCGGTAGCGCTTGGAGCCGGGCGGGGCCGGTGCAGGCCCCGGCTGCGGGCCGCGGTAGCGCTTGGAGCCGGGCGGGGCCGGTGCAGGCCCCGGCTGCGGGCCGCGGTAGCGTTTGGAGCCGGGCGGGCCCGGGTCAGGCCGCGGCGGGTACGGAGCCGGGCAGGGCCGGTCCAGGCCGCGGTGGCGGGAGGTGGGTGCCGGAGCCGGCTGGGCCGCTGTAGCGAGCGGAGCTGGGCGGAGCCAGGCCAGGCCAAGGCGGCGTGAGGAGCCGGGCAGAGCCGGTCCAAGCCTCCGCGGCGGGCGGAGCCGAGCCTGTGGAGGGGTTTCTGTTTTTTTTTGTTTGTTTGTTTGTTGTTTGTTTTTTTAATTTTACTTAATTTTTTTTTTTTTTTTGAGCATCTGCAGTACTGGGGAGTTCGTGGGCCCTGGGCGGCCTATTGGGGGTTTGTGGGAAGGGAGGTGCTTGCAGACCCATTTGGGCAGACAGACGGGGGGGTTTTAGGGCAAAGCGGGGGGAAGTTGTTGTTTTAGATAGTGTTGCAATTGTGACACGTGTGTACCTGTATCTCTCTTCTCCCTATCCGTTCCCCACCGTTTGCCCATCCCCTTTTTCTTTCTTCCTTTCTTCTTGCCTTTCTTTTTTCTTTATTATAATTAGTTTTTTTTTTTTTTTTTTTTTCGGTTTTCTCTTTCCCTCTTGTCCCTCATCTTCCACTTATTTTTACTTTAATTCAAGTATACAATAGGTGCTACAGGGAACACCTCACATTTGCTGGGTTTTCCCATCCTCCACTGCCTCATTTCTGTGTGAACTGATTTAGGCTACCTACACTATCCCCCTTCCCCTGCATCTTGATATCCACTATCATCTACTGTCTCTCCTATATTCCACCCCCCACCTCCCGTTCTTTGATCCACAAAGTGTCTAACTCTTAATTTCTAATACCTTTGTTCTGTTTTCTGTCTATTATCCACTCTTGAAACTATTACCTTTCTTTTCTTTTTCCCTCTCTCATGAAAACAATAGCTGTGTAGTTCATACCATATTCCTCCCAAATTCAGTCATCAACTTCATAAAAGGTACTCTACCTACAGCTATAACTCTATACAATCTACATGAATCTAACCTCCATCCTTCCAGATCTCATATTCCTGCTTTATTAACATACATCACCAATACAACTTTACACTTTTCCCTTGCTTACACAATTGCCTTTCCCCAACACTAATACTTTCCTCTAAAGTGAACTTAACCAACAACAAGTAACTAGAATAAGAAGAAAAAAGTGACAAAGAGAAGATATAACACCTGTGCAAAAATAACAACTAAATAACCTCCAAGAGCAGACAAAGAAGCTAAGGAACTGATTAAATTCGTCAAAATAAAGAGATGACCAGAAAGCAACAAAAATCTACGAACCAAACCAATAATCAGGAAAACATGGCTGAATCCAATCAACAAACCAATAATCACGAAGGGGAGCAAAACTTGGCACAAGCAATGAAAGATCTCAGAACATTTATCACCGACAAATTTGATGCAGTAATGAAAGAGGTTAACAACATGAAGACAACACTTGGAGGGGAAATTGCAGACATACGCAAAAACATAACAGATATGATGGGAATGAACACCACAGTTCAAGAAATCAAAAATACACTTGCAGCAAATATCAGCAGACTAGAAGAGACAGAGCAGAGAATTAGTGATGTGGAAGACAGTACATCAGAAATCAAACAGATAGTAGAAGGGGTCAATAAGAAGATAGAAAAAATCCAATTAGGATTTAGGGACCTGAATGACAATGCAAAACGCTCAAACATACGTATTATAGGCATTCCAGAAGGTGAAGAGAAGGGAAAGGGGTCAGAAAGAGTGTTGCAGGAAATAATGACTGAAAACTTCCCAAATCTACTGAAAGAGACAGATGTACATATCCAAGAAGCACAGCGCACTCCACAAGTCATAAACCCCAACAGGCCCACCCCAAGACATATACTTGTCAAATTATCCAATGCTCAAGACAAAGAGAAGATCCTAAAAGCAGCAAGAGAAAAGAAAACCATCACATACAAGGGAAGCTCAATTAGATTAAGTGCTGATTTCTCTTCTGAAACCATGGAGGCAAGAAGACAGTGGTATGATATAGTCAAGGTACTAAAGGAAAAAAATTTCCAACCAAGAATACTCTATCCAGCTAAACTAGCATTCAAACATGATGGAGAGTTCAAAATATTCGCAGACAAACAGAAACTGAAAGAGTATACCAACAAGAAACCTCCCCTTCAAGAAATTCTAAAGGGAGTTCTGCAGGAAGAAAGGAAAAAACAGGAAAGGCAAAGTTGGAGGAGAGTATAAGACCAACAACAACAAAAAAGACAAAAAAATATATACAAACAAAATATGACAAACACAAATCCAATCAAAATATGGCTAACACAAATAATTCCTTGATAGTAATAACACTGAATGTCAATGGATTAAACTCACCTATCAAAAGATTCAGACTGGGACACTGGATAAGGAAATATGACCCATCCATATGCTGTCTACAAGAGACACATCTTAGACCCAGAGACGCATGGAGATTGAAAGTGAAAGGCTGGAAAACAATCATACAAGCTAACAATAACCAAAAAAAGGCAGGAGTAGCTATATTAATATCAGACAAAATAGACTTTAAATGTGAAACAATTGTGAGAGACAAAGAAGGATACTACATTTTAGTCAAAGGGAAAATCTGTCAAGAAGATCGAACAATCATAAATATCTATGCCCCTAACAAGGGTGCCTCTAAATACGTCAGGCAAACGCTGGAAAAACTAAGTGAAAGAATAGATACATCTACAATTATAGTGGGGGATTTTAATACACCACTATCAATTCTGGACAGAACATCTCAAAAGAGAATCACCAAAGACACAAAACATCTGAATAGTATATTAGAGGAGCTCGATCTAATAGACATATATAGATCGCTACACCCAAACACAGCAGGATATACATTTTTCTCAAGCGCACATGGATCATTCTCCAAGATAGATCATATGCTAGGCCACAAAGAAAGGCTGAACGAATTCAGAAAGATTGAAATCATACAAAACATTATCTCTGACCACAGTGGAGTCAAGCTGGAGATTTGCAAGGGAAAGAAGCCCAGATTTCACACCACGATTTGGAAATTAAACAACACACTCTTAGAAAAACAGTGGGTCAAAGAGGAAATCTCAAAAGAAATCAATGACTACCTTGAAACAAATGATAATGATAACACAACATACCAAAATTTATGGGATGCAGCAAAAGCAGTACTGAGAGGGAAGTTTATAGCCATAAATTCATATATCAAAAAAGAAGAAAGAGCAAAAATTGAAGAACTAACTGCACATTTGAAGGAATTAGAAAAACAACAACAAAGTAACCCAACAGGAAGAAGAAGGAAGGAAATAACAAAGATAAGAGCAGAACTAAATGAAATAGAAAATAAGAAAGCACTTGAACAGATAAACAAGACCAAGAGCTGGTTTTTTGAGAAGATTAACAAAATTGACAAACCTTTAGCAACACTAACAAAGAAAAAAAGAGAGAAGATGCAAATACACAAAATAAGAAATGAGAAAGGCGATATCACCACTGACCCCACAGAAATAAAGACTATCATAAGAGGATATTTTGAAAAACTATATTCCAACAAAAATGACAATCTAGAGGAAATGGACAAATTCCTAGAAACACATAAACAGTCCATATTGACAAAAGAAGAAATTGATGATCTTAACAAACCAATCACAAGCAGAGAGATAGAATCAGTTATTAAAAATCTCCCAACTAAGAAGAGCCCAGGGCCAGATGGCTTCACAGGTGAATTCTATAAAACATTCCGGAAAGAACTGACACCAATCCTGCTGAAACTATTCCAAACCATCGAAACAGAAAGAACATTACCCAACTCCTTCTATGATGCCAACATTACCCTAGTACCAAAGCCAAACAAAGACATCACAAGAAAGGAAAATTACAGACCAATTTCTCTAATGAACCTAGACGCAAAAATACTTAACAAAATACTTGCTAATCGTATTCAACAACACATTAAACGAATTATACACCACGACCAAGTGGGATTCATCCCAGGTATGCAAGGATGGTTCAACATAAGAAAATCAATCAACGTAATACACCATATAAACAGATTGAAGGAAAAAAATCACATGATTATATCTATTGATGCAGAAAAAGCATTTGACAAAATACAGCACCCTTTCTTGATAAAAACACTCCAAATGATTGGAATACAAGGAAATTTTTTGAACATGATAAAGAGTATATATGAAAAACCTAAAGCCAATATTGTTTACAATGGAGAAATCCTAGACTCCTTCCCTCTAAACTCAGGAACAAGACAAGGATGCCCACTGTCGCCGCTCCTATTTAACATTGTCTTAGAAGTACTTGCTCGAGCACTGAGGCAAGAACCAGAAATAAAAGGCATTCAAATTGGAAAGGAAGAAGTCAAAATTTCATTATTTGCAGATGACATGATCCTATACATAGAAAACCCTGAGAGATCTACAACGAAGATTCTAGAACTCATAAATGAGTTTAGTAAAGTCGCAGGTTATAAGATCAATGCGCAAAAATCAGTAGCATTTCTGTACACCAATAATGAGCAAGATCAGGAGGAAATCAAGAAACAAATACCATTCACAATAGTAAATAAAAAAATCAAATACTTAGGAATAAATTTAACTAAAGAGGTAAAGAACTTATACACTGAGAACTATACAAGATTGTTCAAGGAAATCAAAGAAGACCTAAATAAATGGAAGACTATTCCTTGTTCATGGATAGGAAGACTGAACATTATTAAGATGTCTATCCTACCAAAATTGATCTACACATTCAATGCAATCCCAATAAAAATCAATGCAGCCTTCTTTAAGGAACTAGAAAAACTAACTATGAAATTTATTTGGAAAGGAAAGAGACCCCGAATAGCCAAAGACATACTGAAAAAGAAAAACGAAATTGGAGGAATCACACTACCTGACTTCAAAACATACTATAAAGCTACGGTGGTGAAAACAGCATGGTATTGGCATAAGGAGAGACATATAGACCAATGGAATCGAATTGAAAGCTCTGATATAGAACCTCACATATACAACCACATAATATTCGATAAAGCCACCAAACCCTCTCAACTGGGAGAGAGTGGCCTATTCAACAAATGGTGTCTGGAGAACTGGATAGCCATATGTAGAAGAATGAAAGAGGATTACCATCTCACACCTTATACAAAGATCAACTCAAGATGGATCAAAGACCTAAATATAAAAGCCAAGACCATAAAAACCTTAGAAAGCAGTGTAGGGAAACATCTACAGGACCTTGTAATAGGTAATGGATTTATGAATATCTCACCAAAAGCACGAGCAGCAAAAGAACTAATAGATAAATGGGACTTCCTCAAAATTAAAGCCTTCTGCACCTCAAAGGAGTTTGTCAAGAAAGTAAAAAGGGAGCCCACACAGTGGGAGAAAATATTTGGCAATCATATATCTGATAAGAAACTTATAACTTGCATATATAAAGAACTCCTACATCTTGAAAATAAAAAGATAAACAATCCATTTAAAAAATGGGAAAAAGACTTAAACAGACACTTCTCCGAAGAAGAAATACAAATGGCAAGAAAGCACATGAAAAAATGTTCCAAATCTCTAGCTATCAGGGAAATGCAAATCAAAACCACAATGAGATACCATCTTACACCCATAAGATTGGCAGCTATGAAAAAAACAGAAGAATACAAGTGCTGGAGAGGATGTGAAGGAAGGGGAACACTCATCCACTGCTGGTGGGAATGCAGAAGGATCCAACCATTCTGGAGAACAGTATGGCGGTTTCTCAAAAAACTAGCCATAGATTTGCCATATGACCCAGCAATACCACTGCTGGGAATATACCCAGCAGAACTGAAAACAAGAACACAAACCAATATATGTACACCAATGTTCATAGCAGCATTGTTCACTATTGCCAAAAGTTGGAATCAACCCAAATGCCCATCAACAGACGAGTGGATCAATAAAATGTGGTATATACACACAATGGAATACTACTCGGCTGTAAGAACAAACACACTACAAACACATGTGATAACATGGATGAATCTTGAGAACCTTATGTTGAGTGAAGCAACCCAGACATTGAAGGACAAATACTACATGACCTCAATGATATGAAATAAACAAGCTGCCCTAGATAGCAAGAGACTGAACGATAGGCTTGCAGGAAATCGGAGGGTTGAGGAAGGATATGAGCCGATGTCTGCAGGGGTGGAATTTAAGACGAGATGGTGGTAAGTATGAACACAAAGAAGAGATAAAAGGGGGGCAAGGGGCTGCCTTTGCTTGGGGCTTTGCGGGTTTGAGGGTGGCTGGGGAGGGACGGGTGGGTAACGTTGCCCAAAAGTGGGGGGAGGGAGGGGTAGCATACGAACCAGGAGAGGGTCAGGTGTTGGTGGAGAGTAAAATGCCAAGAAAATCATATCAAAATATAATAAAGAGGGTTACCTGTTTAGAATGCTCGGAGGGGAGGGTCTGATGCAGGACGGGCTCCTGGGGAATGTCTAAATGCTCATTCTGCCAGAGTGGGTGACACCATGGGGTAGAAACCCAAGTAGTGAGAGTGGGGGTGGACCCACATCCTGGGGAGGACTAATGCCATCCAATAGAGGGAACTGTATCCCTCGAGAGAAAGGGTGGCTCCCAGGGCATTGGGGCAGTTGAGCAAGTTAGGCCCTGAACACTATTCCATCTATCTCTGGAAGTGGCTCCTCAGGAAACGGAGGTTGGCTATCACTGAGGGCACTAAGGTGGAAGGGAAAATGGACGTTAAATGTGTGGAACCAAAGTAAATGGGGGGTAAGAGAGGAGTTTCTTGAGAGTACACAAGGATGGATATAAAACATGTAATATTACACCATAACATATAGGTGATGACAGACTGATAATGTAAACCATAATGTAAAACATAGGATAACTAAAAATGTAAAGAACTGTGTATCCTAAAGTATGCACCATAATGTAAATACAGATGTCACCTTGTTAGAAAGCTAATGTCTCAGACTCTGTACATCACTTTAAGTAAATATGATATGAATAGGGCGTAAGAGTATCACTGTGGAAGGGAAAAGGTTTTCTGGTGGATGTGTGGGAGTGCTGTATATTATATATATACATTGCTGTGGTCTAGGACTCCTGTGAAGAAAAGCTGAATAATTAGGGGGGGGGGGAAAAAAAAAAAAAGAAAAAAATAGGATGTGGAATTTTTTCAAGTCAACATTCTTTATCTAAGTTCTTTATCTAACTTTATC
This sequence comes from Dasypus novemcinctus, assembly GCF_030445035.2. NCBI lineage: Eukaryota > Metazoa > Chordata > Mammalia > Cingulata > Dasypodidae > Dasypus > Dasypus novemcinctus. The sequence goes on along the minus strand of NC_080700.1, from coordinate 13,478,394 downwards.
CAAGTTCTTTATCTATCCTTTAAACTCATCGCTATATGCCATTCCCTAGTAAGGGACCATGACATTATATTGGGCTTCAAATTTCGGGGAGTTCTGGATCACAGAGTGTTTCAACAATGGCAATGGAGGGATACTGGTATGGGATACCAATGACAGATGATATATGACTGACAGGGAGCTGTACAGAACATATGTCCAGGGTGCATGGTAATGTTTGGATATACTCATAGTGACAACAATTAAAAACCACAGTAGGGGGGGTACTGGGTTCCTGGCCAGTGGTGCTCTGTCGTGGTCCCTAGGGGAGCAGCGACAGTCTCCCAGGTACAGTGGTGGGGACTGGGAGGGAGTGAGGGTTCAACAGTGAGCCCCTGATACTAATGACTATGCTTATGAGCTGATAAACCCAAAATAATAACAAGGCCTAGAGCAACTTTGTGCCTGGGAATTTCCTTCTGTCAGCCTTCATGTTACTCAAATGTGGCCAGTCTCGAAGCCAAACTCAGCATGTAAATGCAGTGCCTTCCCCCCAGCGTGGGACATGACACCCGGGGATGAGCCTCCCTGGCAACGAGGGACCACTATCAACTACCAACTGATGATGCAACTGGAAAATGACCTTATACGGAAGGTTCAATGCGGATCAGCAGAATATCCATGTCTACATAAAATACCATGACTTTAAAATGCTGTTTGACCTAAAGTAAGGGGGAAATGGAAAGGAGAAATGAGTTTATATGGCTACGAGTTTCTAAAAAAGAGTCTGGAGGCTGGCAGAAGGTTTGCCCTCATGCACAACTGAGCAGAGTCAGAGAGACAGATAAAGCAGATACAACCCCCAGATATTGGTTCCTTTGAGGGCTAAAGAGACCCATGGGAGTTATGGTCATGGCCGATGGGGTTAACTACCAGGGCAGATGGCCCCTCTTTGGAAATGGTGTTTATGTGTGATGAATCTGGACTCAGATGGGATCTCCCTTCATAAGACTTTCATGCTAATGTGCTGGAGGTGCAGTTAATGTTGGGGTTTAAGATATATTTAGGGGATTTGAATCTCTGGACTGACAATGTGATAGCCAGATCCTGAGCCTCAACAGACTCCAGCACCTACAATCTGATTTATTGGACTTACCACACTCAGCTAAGATGGAGGTGAAGAAGGACAACCACCACACCATGGAGCCTAGAGTGATTACAACTGAAAATGGGAGGATTGCATCCAGCATCCAGGTGGAATCTGACCCTCCTCTTGACATAAAGGTGCAATGGACACAACCAATCCAGTGTCCACATAGAAGAGGTGGCATTGGATTGGGAAAAGTGGACATAATGGACAAAGGGTATGGGGAAAGGCAGGAAGAGATGAGAGGTGGAGGCGTCTTCGGGACATGGAGCTGCCCTGGATGGTGCTTCAGAGGTAATCACCGGACATTGTAAATCCTCACAGGGCCTACATGATGGAATAGAGGAGAGTATGGGCCATGATGTGAACCAATGTATATGAGGTGCAGAGGTGCCCAAAGATGTACTTACCAAATCCAATGGATGTGTCATGATGATGGGAACGAGTGTTGTTGGGGGGGGGGGGGAGAGGGGGGGTGGGGGGGTGGGATTGAATGGGACCTCACATATATATTTTTAATGTAATATTATTACAAAGTCAATAAAAAATAAAAAAATTAAAAAAAAAAAAGAAAAAAAAAAAAAAGAAAAATGGGCAAAGGGCATGAACGAATAATTCATAGGAGAGTAAAGATAAACAACTAATAAACATGAAAAAGCTTTTCATCTCACGAATGATCAAAGAAATGGAAATTAAAACAATATTAAAGGACTAGTATTAAAGGAAAAAAAAAAAAAAAAAAAAAAAAAAGATGGATCAAAGACCTAAATATAAGAGCCAAGACCATAAAACCTTAGAAAGCAGTGTAGGGAAACATCTACAGGACCTTGTAATAGGAAATGGATTTATGACTATCTCACCAAAAGCACGAGCAGCAAAGAACTAATAGATAAATGGGACTTCCTCAAAATTAAAGCCTTCTGCACCTCAAAGGAGTTTGTTAAGAAAGTAAAAAGGGAGCCCATACAGTGGGAGAAAATATTTGGCAACCATATATCTGATAAGAAACTTATAACTTGCATATATAAAGAACTCCTATATCTTGAAAATAAAAAGATAAACAACCCATTTAAAAAATGGGAAAAAGACTTAAACAGACACTTTTCCGAAGAAGAAATACAAATGGCAAAAAAGCACATGAAAAAATGTTCCAAATCTCTAGCTATCAGGGAAATGCAAATCAAAACCACAATGAGATACCATCTTACACCCATAAGATTGGCAGCTATGAAAAAACCAGAAGATTACAAGTGCTGGAGATGATGTGAAGAAAGGGGAACACTCATCCACTGCTGGTGGGAATGCAGAAGGATCCAACCATTCTGGAGGACAGTATGGCGGTTTCTCAAAAAACTAGCCATAGATTTGCCATATGACCCAGCAATACCACTGCTGGGTATATACCCAGCAGAACTGAAAACAAGGACACAAACCGATATATGTACACCAATGTTCATAGCAGCACCGTTCACTATCGCCAAAAGTTGGAATCAACCCAAATGCCCATCAACAGATGAGTGGATCAATAAAATGTGGTGTATACACACTATGGAATACTACTCGGCTGTAAGAACAAACACACTACAAACACATGTGATAACATGGATGAATCTTGAGAACCTTATGTTGAGTGAAGCAACCCAGACATTGAAGGACAAATACTACATGACCTCAATAATATGAAATAACCAAGCTGCCCTAGATAGCAAGAGACTGAACGATAGGCTTACAAGAAATCGGAGGGTGGAGGAAGGATGTGAGCCAATGTCTGCAGGGGTGGAATTTAAGATGAGATGGTGGTAAGTATGAACAGAAAGAAGAGATAGAAGGGGGGCAAGGGGTTGCCTCTGGTTGGGGCTTTGCGTGTTTGAGGGTGGCTGGGGAGGGGCGGATTGGTAACATTGCCCAAAAGAGGGGGGAGGGAGGGGTAGCATGCGAACACAGGAGAGGGTCAGGTGTTGGTGGAGAGTAAAATGCCAAGAAAATCATATCAAAATATAATAAAGAGGGTTACCTGTTTAGAATGCTCGGAGGGGAGGGTCTGATGCAGGACGGGCTCCTGGGGAATGTCTAAATGCTCATTCTGCCAGAGTGGGTGACACCATGGGGTAGAGACCCAAGTAGTGAGAGTGGGGGTGGACCCACATCCTGGGGAGGACTAATGCCATCAATTAGAGGGAACTGTATCCCTCGAGAGAAAGGGTGGCTCCCAGGGCATTGGGGCAGTTGAGCAAGTTAGGCCCTGAACACTATTCCATCTATCTCTGGAAGTGGCTCTTTGGGAAACGGAGGTTGGCTGTCACTATGGGCACCAAGGTGGAAGGGAAAATGGACGTTAAATGTGTGGAACCAAGGTAAATGGGGGGTAAGAGAGGAGTTTCGTGAGAGTACACAAGGATGGATATAAAACATGTAAGATTACACCATAACATATAGGAGATGACAGAATGATAATGTAAACCATAATGTAAAACATAGGATAACTAAGAAAGTAAAAAAAATGTGTATCCTAAAGTATGCACCTCAATGTAAGCACAGATGTCACCTTGTTAGAAAGCTATTGTCTTAGACGCTGTACATCACGTTAAGTAAATATGATGTGAATAGGGTGTAAGGGTATCGCTGTGGAAGGGAAAAGGTTTTGTGGTGGATGTATGGGAGTGCTGTATATTATATACATGCATTGCTGTGGTCTAGGGCTCCTGTGAGGAGAAGCTCAATAATTAGGGGGAAAAAAAAAAAAAGAAAAAGATAGGATGTAGAATTTTTTCCAAGTCAACACGTATTCTTTATCTAACCTTTAAACCCATCGCTATATGCCATTCCCTAGTAAGGGACCCTGACATTATATTGGGCTTCAAATTTCGGGGAGTTCTGGATCACAGAATGTTTCAACAATGGCAATGGAGGGATACTGGTATAGGATACCATTGACATGTGATATATGGCTGACAGGGAGCTGTACAGAACATATGTCCAGGGTGCATGGTAATGTTTGGATATACTCATAGTGGCAACAATTAAAAACCACAGCAGGGGGGGTACTGGGTTCCTGGCCAGTGGTGCTCTGATATGGTCCCTAGGGGAGCAGCGACAGTCTCCCAGGTGCAGCGGTGGGGACCGGGAGGGAGTGAGGGTTCAACAGTGAGCCCCTGATGCTAATGACTATGCTTGTGAGCTGATAAGCCTAAAATAAGAACAAGGTCTAGAGCAGCATTGTGCTTGGGAATTTCCTCCTGTCAGCCTTCATGTTACTCAAATGTGGCCAGTCTCGAAGCCAAACTCAGCATGTAAATGCAATGCCTTCCCCCCAGCGTGGGACATGACACCCGGGGATGAGCCTCCTTGGCACCGAGGGACCACTATCAACTACCAACTGATGATGCAACTGGAAAATGACCTTATACGGAAGTTTCAATGTGGATCAGCAGAATATCCCTGTCTACATAAAATAACATGACTTTAAAATGCTGTTTGACCTAATGTAAGGGGGAAATGGAAAGGAGAAATGAGTTTATATGGCTACAAGTCTCTAAAAAAGAGTCTGGAGGCTGGCAGAAGGATTGCCCTTATGCACAACTCAGCAGAGTCTGAGAGACAGATAAAGCAGATACAACCCCCAGATATTGGTTCCTTTGAGGGCTAAAGAGACCCATGGGAGTTATGGTCATGGCCAATGGGGTTAACTACCAGGTCAGATGGCCCCTCTTTGGAAATGGTGTTTATGTGTGATGAATCTGGACTCAGATGGGATCTCTCTTCATAAGACTTTCATGCTAATGTGCTGGAGGTGCAGTTAGTGTTGGGGTTTAAGATATATTTAGGGGATTTGAATCTCTGGACTGACAATGTGATAGCCAGGTCCTGAGCCTCAACAGACTCCAGCACCTACAATCTGATTCATTGGACTCACCACACTCAGCTAAGATGGAGTTGAAGAAGGACAACCACCACACCATGGAGCCTAGAGTGATTACAACTGAAAGTGGGAGGATTGCATCCAGCATCCATGTGGAATCTGAGCCTCCTCGTGACATAGAGGTGCAATGGACACAACCAATCCAATATCCACATAGAAGAGGTGGCATTGGATTGGTAAAAGTGGACATGGTGGCTGATGGGCATGGGGAAAGGCAGGAAGAGATGAGAGGTGGAGGCGTCTTTGGGACATGGAGCTGCCCTGGATGGTGCTTCAGGGGCAATCACCGGACATTGTAAATCCTCACAGGGCCCACTGGGTGGAATGGGGGAGAGTATGGGCCATGATGTGGACCATTGACCATGAGGTACAGAGGTGCCCAAAGATGTACTTACCAAAAGCAATGGATGTGTCATGATGATGGGAACTAGTGTTGCTGGTGGGGGGAGAGGTGGGGTGGGGGGGTGGGGTTGAATGGGACCTCATATATATATTTTTCATGTAATATTATTACAAAGTCAATAAAAAATTTTTAAAAAAATAAAAAGAAATTAAAAAAACAAAACAAAATGAGCATAACATAAAATAGAATTCAGTGTGCTTTCTGGATATAATTAAATTTTTAGAGGTGTAGTGGTCCAAATTGGAGCAAAAAGCTGATTTCCTTATTAAGTATGCTAGATAAACTTTAAAAATTAAAATAATAAAAAATGCTAAAATGATTACTTCAACAAATCACTTTCTCTTTCTTATCATTTTAACATACAATTGTGCCCCATAGATGCTTGAATTAGAATACTTCCAAACAAGATTGTGAACTCCTATGACTAGGGATATGTAATTCAATGAAATGCCGTGGGGTAAAAAGATGAGAGGTAACATAGATTAATAGAGAAAAATTGTGCATCACATTGCCAATATCAACTTACTGAAGAGAGAAATTATTTTAAAGTCTCTATTGATGGACCTTAAAGTTATTTTTATTTCATTTCTTAAGATCATAATAAAGCATATTAGACTGCTGTCACTGAATCAGTATCCTATGATTAAACACAGGAAAGAAATTATGATACAAAACACTGACAAACAGCATTTTGTGGTTCTACTATGTATTTGTTCCACTTTTTTTGTAATTAGGGCAAAATAAAAGGTCCAGCTTGTTTAAGAACATGTAACTACATCTGAATCAAAAGTTTTTATTTATTCTTCTGCCACAAATAACATTGATTCCATTCACAATTGTTTTTTTTAAGATAAGAAATAGTAGGTCAATTGTAAAATCTGTTGCAACCTTGAGCTATAAAATGATACATTTTACCATCTTCTTAGGTACAAAGAGAGGCAAAGGGGGAGACTCAGAATTATCCAGTTAGAATTGGCTAAAAGCATGGCAGCTGTGCACACAGAATAAATCTGGATTTTGAATAAAATATTAGATAAACAAAAAAATTATTTCACATGACTTCAAATTCACTGAAACATTGAACACTCAAGGAGATATTTCAAAACCTCTAATTAGTATACTAAAATAAAGGATGATTTTGCATCTGTATTTTGCCATCAGAAAATAAACAGCAGATATGAATGATAGAAAGTTAAGGAAAATTATATCTCTGTATAAATATAATTTAAAAAACTAAAGAGTACCTTTAGGATTATTTGTAGAGATTTGAAGAATATTTCTCAAATGTAGAATTAAAATAGAAATAGGTAGAAAGTATCTAAAAATAGATGATTATCCCAATATTAGGATAAAACTAATTTTGCAAGTTAAAAATTACATGAGAAAATGTGAAAAAATTATTCACATTAGAAAAAGTGAAGTTTCTTGATTGACATACATTAAATATTGCCTGACTCATGATGGTAACATTATTGAAAAATAAGTTCCAGAAATCATATAGAGAATCAGGAATCCATACAAGAAAATATCAAATTGTTGAGATAAAATCAAAATGAAGACAAATCAGAGCTCTATTTTAACTATTCAGAACTTGATATTAGAAATTCATGAATCTAAATAATCAAATAATCTGCATAAGAATATCTTGGATAATAATCCTACATATAAAAATAAATTTAAATAAAACTTAAGGGTTAATGCAATATGAAGTCACTCTCTCAAATGCAAAGATCCAGCAATTTTTTTCCTGGCCTTTGTAAATCTACTACTTGAATATAAAATTGTACTAACATGTATCCTTCTCAGAAGCTGCTGTGCAGATGACTCTGGTAAGAATGATTTAATGTTTAAAAGAAATATTACCATGTCATCAATTATTGAAATACTGAAAATATTTCAAATACTGGAGGAATATGAACACACTTCAGTAATGTCTGGGATTAATATGTTTTAAAATTAGTTTTTATTTGAAATTATATCTGTCTATCCATTTATAAATCCATTATATGGACACTTGAGAGTAGTTTGTATGTAGCCATTTCTGTGAAAACTTAATAATGTCACACATATTTCCTAAGAACAAGGATATTTACTTATGTAGCCAGCCTAAATGCAAATATCAAACTTAGTCTATATTGCATTTTCCTGGTATATCTCCAAAATACCCTTTTCATTCCCTCGCCTCCTTTATTAGATTCTATGCAGCATCATTATTGCATTTTTTAAATCATTTTTCCCTTTGTTGGTTATTCTTTTTTTAAAACATATACACACCATATTGTTAACCATCTCAAATACTGTCAAGCACAGCAACTAGTGGGATCAATCATAACAAGGATATTTACTTATGTAACCAGCCTAAATGCAAATATCAAACTTAGTCTATATTGTATTTTCTTGGTATATCTCCAAAATACCCTTTTCATTCCCTCTCCTCCTTTATTAGATATTACACAGCATCACTATTGCATTTCTTTAAAATAACTTTTCCCTTGGTTGGTTATTCTTTTTTAAAAACATATACACACCATAATGTTAACCTAATCTCAAATACTCTCAAGCACAGCAACTAGTGGGGTCAATCATACTTTTACAGTTCTATGGTACCCTCACCACATAAAATAACTAAACTTTCCTATCTCCACAAGAAATCCCATACCTACTAAACAATAACAGCCCATACTACCTACAGCCTCCAACCCTTGCTAACTGTATGCTGAGTACTGTCTCTATGAGCTTGTGCATTTTCTATAATAGTTATGGTTCGTACATTTAATATCCTAAATCTTTAACACTCTCGTTTGCTTAGATACCAACTTAACCAAAATGACATACACAAATTATTTTCCTAAATCCCTCTGCACCACACCTGTTTCTAGTTTTTGTCATAAATTGTGTATTTATATATGATAAGCCCAAAACCACTGCTTTACAATTACATTTTATGCATGTGCCCTTTAGAACTTGTAGGAAGTAAAAAGTGGAGTTAAAAATAAAAAAAAAAAACACAATAACACTGGCATTTATATTTGCCCATGTTGTAACACTTACCAGAGGTATTTATTTCTTCAGGTGGCTTTGATCTATTGTCTAATGTCCCTTCCTTTCAGTCTGGAGAACTCTCTTTAATATATACTGCTTATCTGGGAATTACTTACTCTCTCCTTATTTTTGAAAGACAGGTTTGATGGATATAGAATTCTTGGGTTACAATTGAGCAGTGTCATACTTTTTGAAACTTTTCTAGATAATATTCTAAAGTAAAATGGCAGCCCTCAAGGGATTGAATTGGATTGAGTTATAAAAAGGTTAATTACTTAAACCATTAAAATGTAGATCAGCATGTGGAATTCAGAAAAATAAAACTGGTTCCATATAGAGAGGATAAGATTTACACGTTTTTTGCTGGTGAATAGTGTTTTTTTAATAAAATAAGCAAAATCTAGCATTCTGCATACAAAATCTAATTCCATTTGTTACTACATCTCACTCCCCTCTGTAAACCATTGTGTTTCACTATTTATTTATATTGAGTATAATAAAGCATGACATGAACATTTTCAACTGGATCTCAAAGAGAGATAAAGCTTCCAAATGATATGTTATGGCAAGGCACAAGCTTTTATAATTCATTTTTCATTCAGGGAAGCAACCTTAGCAAATATCTCAGGGCTATAACATTATTGTGCTCTTAATTCCACAATTTTATCTCAATCCTCTTCAGTTTATTCACTTGCTCAGATGTTTGTATGAAGGTGAGTGCAAAGAGAGCAATTTGAATGGTTTTCTCTAATTCAATACTCTCAATGTTCCCTTCAAGTGTGGTAGCACCTTGCATCTTGAAGTTCTCTCAAGTTCATAGTCACCTGTAAATGTCCCCATCCATATTCTAATCCACTTTATATCATTATTTTCTTTAGCCAAAAAAATCTTAAATTATTAAAAATATTTGAGAAATATAGAAAATATTTTCCAGAAAAATGGATGAATTACAAATTGCAAAGAGCTGAAAAACTAGGACACAAATATTTAGCTTATGATCACATATGTATTCAGAAAAGGGTGTACAGAAAATATTAGACATCTGCATATTTAACAAGGATATACTGAAATTTAAAATAATGTATCAAATAGAAGTTAAACTTCTTTCAGATATTATTCATATGTTTAATCCAAAAATAAAAACCTACATGGCAAATCAAAATATCTGTGGAACAGTCTGTAGGGCAGAGTTAATCTCAATATTCTGCAAGCTGCAGATGATGGTGTTAATTAATGGGGCACCATAGTGTGTAAAACATGGCCATGAGAAGATTACTAAGGGATGCTTCATTTGCAGAGGGACCAAAGAGAGCAGTCAACCCAGAAATTATTACAATATGAGAATTGCCAATTGTGGGGTGCATGTGGATAAGGCTTTGTTACAGACTTCCACAGATTGTATCCTAAGCACCTTTGAAAATATATGACATAAATAAAAAGGCAAATGATACTAAGACAATGGAAGAACTAATAGCTAAGACCACACATTCAGAAAACTGAAATTTGAAAATAAGATCCTCAAAATTTGAGAGATATCACAGAAATATTGATGGGTCACATTGCACACTGAGAAGGGAAGCCTGAACATGTTGCCTGTGTGGATAGCAGAATAGACTGACCCACACAACCATGAACCACCAGCTGCCTATGTGCACAGACAGGGGGTGATGGTGAGTCCATAGTTAAGAGTGTGGCAAATGGCAACATAGTGATCATAGGACATCACCGAAAGGAAGGAAATCCCTCTGGATACCAGCAAGAAAGACATGAAAATCTGAGCAGCACATGCTGGGAGAGAAATCATTATACTGCCTGTCAGTGAATACACAATCATTTTGGGAACAGTAACTGAAATACAGCAAAGATCAATTAGGGATATATTGTCTATAAAGAAATACATTGGAGAATGTAGGTGTGGCTCAGTTACAATGACAGTAACAGAAGATTGCCAGTCAGGGCTCCCAGATACATCAATAAGAAAATCAGATCTTGCAGGATTTGGAGATCTCAAGAAGTTGAGATATCCATGAGCAGAAACTCTGTGAAGATAGTGAGATTGTCCATGAGTTCAATTATCTTGGCATCCCTCTGTGGTCAAAGATAAAATGATAAACATATGCTACAAAACAAATGGAGACAACATATATTTCTTACCAATCAAAAGTTGCCATTGATATCAATAAAAGGGTTATCATGAGAAATTCTGCATAGATAAAATGGACAAAATAGTATTTTGATACCAATGAATTAACAGATTACCCATTTTCACAACTCCGGTCATATATGTTAATTTCAATATACATAGGATCAGAAAACATAAGTATATTAAATGATTTAAAATGAAATCAAGGTCCATAAACCTTTCATTTATTGAATTTCATATAGTATCTTTTCAAACTCTACCTGAATACATTCTATGACTATTTTCTCATTTTCTTCTTTGGCATATGGTTATCTCAGACTCGGTAAGAGAACTTCTCCATCACCCTGTTTGAACACTGAACAGCAATTTTCTTCATGTACCCAGTAACTAGGATGGTTTCTCCTTATCTTTAGCTTACTGAGGTAAAGACTCTTTCTGCAACAAAGTTAATGAATGTTCCTGAGATTCTCCTCAGAATGATTTTTTTATTTTCTTTTTTCTTCTTTATTTTCTTTTAAATTTTACATTAAAAAAATGAGGTACCCATATACCCCCCACCCCACACATGCCACCCCTCCCATATCAACAAACTCTTTCATCATTGTGGCACATTCACTTCACCCGGCTAATACATTCTGGAGAACTGTTGTAGCACATGGACAGTGATCTACATTGTAGTCCACACTCTCCCCCAGTCCACCCAGTGGGCCACGACAGGACACACAATGTCCAACATCTGCCCCTGCAGCACCACCTAGGACAACGCCAACTCCTGAAAATGCCCCCATATCATATCTCTTCTTCCCTCTCCTGACCATCAGCAACCACCATGGCCATCCTCTCCACATCACTACTACAATTTCTTCCCTTACTAATCACAATATTTCCCTAGCAGAACACCAGTAAGTCCACTCTAATCCATAATCTATTCCTCCATCTGTGGACCTTGGATGGCTATGTCCAGTTGCCCTCTACATCAAGAGGGGTTTTAGATTCCACATGGATGATGGATGCAATTCTCTTGCTTGGAGCTGTAGGAATTCTTGGCTGCCTGGTGTGGTGGTTGACACTTTTCACCTCTCTGTCAGCAGGCCAGGGTAAGTCAAAAAACCAGAGGGTAAGAACTGCAAGTCTGCTGAGGCCCAGGGACTGACCCTCACATGGACAGTTCAGAGATTCACCAACCCAAATGGCAACCACAGGTCTGATAAAAGTAACAGAAGAGGCATGTGTAGAAAGATTATATCTGAGTCCAACTCCATAACACTCAGCAACACAAACTCCAAAGTAGGGCCAACTGAAATGGCTCTGAACTCCAGAGCCATCTGCCTTGACCATAGAACCTGTGGGTCGCTGCAGCCCTCAGGAGAACCAGCACCTGGGTTTCCATCTACCTTGGCTGTCTCTGGTACCCTGCTGAGGCATGCATAAGCATCACTCCCTGATGAATTTTCTGACTCTTTTTTGGAGAGTCTTAGCCACATAAACTCGGTTGTCCTTTCCATTTCCCCCTTTTTATCCAAAGTCAAAAAGCTGTTTTTAACACCTCATATTACATGTAGGCTGAGATATTCTGCTGGTCTGAGTTGACCTCTTTGTTCATGGTCTTTTTGTAGTTACATCATTAGCTGGTGCTTGGTAGTAATGCCTTTGTGCCAGGGAGGTTCATCCCTGGGAGTCATGTCCCACGTTGGGGGGAAGGCAATGCATGTACATGCTGAGTTTGGCTTAGAGAGTGGCCGCATTTTAATCCAAAGGAGACCAGATGGATTATGCCTATACATTCTTTCATTTCCTTTATGGAAAGGTCCCTAAAATATTTTATTTTACTTGAAGTCTAATTGATTCAAAGTTTCCAATGCAGTAGGTGCCAGAGCTCCCTTGCTGTGTCTAGTTTGCATTCTCACATACACACAAAATCTCAGAAAAGCTTTCCACCCGATTTTATGCTTTGGCAAAATATCCTTCCTTCCATCAGGCATGATTTCCAACATTTGATGAAAGATGCACCTTCTCTGTTTAATTGTTTTTAGTGACAGATATTTAAAACTATTATTAAAAACATAAATTCACATATAAAGGGTGGTTTCTCCTAACATGCTCTAGGTGGTCGTCATCTCCTGAGTCGGTTGTAGCTCACTTAAATTGCTGTTACATCAAGAAATTGCAACAAAAAATAGACAAAGCAAACCCCAAAGGGGAAGGCAAAATGGGGTTGGAAGTAGATTCAGGAGGAAAAGCAAAATAACATAGCATAAATTTAAACCCAATACTAAACGAAGAAATCATCAGTACCTGTATTGCCATTGCACATAGTCACTTTGTCATTAGAAACCAGAGTTTCAGAAGTGGACTGGACCAGCAGCTCAGGGTAGGCTTCAGAGAAGTTGCCACATTGTATTCACAATCCGGGGTCAGAAACTGCACAGCTGTGGACAGCCGTCTCCACCTTGAATTTCTTCCCCTCTTCGACTCAGTTAACTGCTTGAGGTCTGATGCCCTGGAGTTCAAAAATGTGGGAAAATGTGGCAAAGTGGTTTTTACACTTGGAAATGGAGCTGATCTGCCTACATATCTGTCCACGTGCATTTGCAGAATTTACTGAAATCACTTGGTTCACTATTTTATTCGGGTTTGTCTTGAATCACACCAAATTATAAAGAATTACTCTTTCTCTTAATACCTTACTCCTTCTGTTAATACCTTAATTATTCTTTCAAATTATAAATTAATTACAGTTAGTGGCTTCATTTCAGATTTATTTAATACTGTTTGTGGAAATTTTGAAATTGAGGAGTGACTATAAATGGTAGAAATTTTATTTTTATTAATACCACTTGTAATTACAAAATAGTATACAATTTGCCATTTTTAAAAGTTAATAGTAATGTTGATTAACTGTCATTGATTATATTCACAATAATTTCCAGTATTTTCCAAATTATTTCATACAAATAGTTTTCTATAATAATACTTTCAATATGCATATTTCTTCTATTAGCCTCATATTTTATGAGCCAGAGAAAATCCTTAAAGCAGAAAATTTATTTAATATAAAAAACAATAACCAGTGATTAAGTTGATACATGGTGGTGACCTAAGGAGTACGTTATTTGATATAACCATATTTCCAGATAAATCTTTAAATTTCCTTTATCAAAACCAGACATTGATATTGTTCCTAAGAAGTCTTCTTCCAGTCCTTCAGATTGCATCATCTAACTCGTCTACACAAATTTCTTAAGTTTATGTGCTATTTTTTACTATACTCTTTGTCATACATCTTCTAATTTAGAGTGCATCATGATGTTTAAATACATAGCCTTGTTCATAGGAAAGAGAGAGTTCAAGGTTTTATCTCTGCTCCTTTGTGCCTCAGTGATATTTTGAAATTATTTACTTCAAAATTTTAAAATATCAGAAAAACACATAAGTGTATCTGTATTCCTGATCAGTTGCTACACACATGAAACAGATTAGTAAAATAAAAATTTTCTTAGAGTACATCTAGCTCCTAATATCCAGCAAATAAATGTAAAATGTTTATAGTGAAAACTTCACTGGATATCTCTACCTCTATTGATACTTTAAACAATAATTTTGTTTATGAGGATTGCTTTCTATAAAATTCTGTAGTAACTCACTCTTGATTAAAGTTTAAAGTAAATCACAGAATTATACCTGAGAAATGAGGAAACATGTTTATCTTCTAGAAGACGAATATTTCTTCAGGCAGTTATAGAGATTACAAAAATTTGTGATCTATCATTCTTCACAGAATAAAATTTAAGGGGTTACTTTTTCAGGGAGATCCATATCTACAATTGTTTTTCTAGATTCTTAAAAACATGGTTCTCCTTTAGGAATGACATGTATAGGTCATTCCTTTCTGGAGTCCTGGGAAACGATTTATTTCACACTCTAGAGTTGTCAGTTTTCCTTCAAATTCTCGCTGGTAATTATTTTTTTGCCTTATCTCTTCAGGTTATTAAATTTGCAATAAAGTTTATTAGCAATAAAATTAGCAAATAATTTTATTTGCTGTTAACTTTAAAAAGAAATATTTTTAAAAAGTTTCATAGGTCATTGGTAATTCAATACATTTTCAATTTAATGTCAGATTACAATTATAATTTATTTACACTAAAATAAAAACATAAAATGATACCAACATAATTTTTTCTAAGTGTCTGGGCTGATATTATTGCATGAAGGGAAATCAAGTATTATTTAAAATTATCAACAGCATCAAAAATCAACAATAACTGGCAAGTATATATGAAGTTAAAGAAAAAAATTGTACCTTTCGGAGTGGATTTTAAGAAGAAAGTGAAAGTGGTTGCATCACAGTGGGACCCTTACCAAAAGAGCTATGAAAATTTCCTTGATAATGGGATATGATAATAATGTTAGGCATCCCTCACATCATGAGTTACTACCCAAAAAGGATGGAGAAAAATAGCAAATTTGTCATTACTCTGAGAAGTCTGAAAATAGCTGCCAATCAGGATAGTATGAGAATGTGGGAGAGACTAAGGACCCCCAAGGAAAGACTTGGAAATGAGGGCTCAAAAATGGGAAGAAACCTCCTCATAACCTTGTAGGATATCAACACAGTTTCCAAAGTGGACAGGGAATGATTGGTGAGTACAAATAAAAAGTCAAATTTTGGAAAGCACAATTCCCCCTAAAGTTAGTAAAGGGTGTTTTTTACTTCACAAGATCTGGAACAGTCAACAGAGCCCCACATCTTTTTCACTCCATGTTCTGTCTTTTATATGTATTTTGAACAAAGGAGATTGCTCACCTTGGTAGAGGCTACAGAAATTCCCTAAAATAGCAAAGCTAATTCAGAATGAATCAAAATACATAGAACACATGGGTATATTTATGGTCTGAAGATGATTTTCAGGGAAAATGATGGCAAGGCATTTAATAAAGTGGTATCTACTGGTATATCTGAATCTCTCTGAAAAAGTGACCGCTTAAATTTTACTCAGTGAAGAATGAAGAAGAATCACAAATTTTGTAATCTCTATGGAATTTTAGCAAACAATATGGTATGGTTGTAATGGGGAAATTGATATTCTTATATTTCCATATAAAGACTGCCAATAGGATGCTGATTTCATGAGATTGTGTGGCTTGCCTTTGTTGTCTAGTCATCCCTAGAGCCGTCAGGATCACTTTCATTTGAAATTATGTTTACTGTGTCAGTCTGTGAAATCTTTCTGAAACCAGGGTAAGTGTAACCTGTGTAATGAACTCCCAACTTGCTTTGGAATCTCTTTTATTTAATATTTGCCCCTTCTGGGCAATGTCTTTTTCCATATGCATCACATTTTAAGGCTTGGAAATAATCCCATGGTGCCAGGAAGTCTCATCCCTGAAAGTCATGCACCCCCGGAGTGGGGGAAGGCGGTGGGAAGTAATACATTTATACTAACTCATTGTACTTTTGATCTACATTTCCCTAATAACTAATGAGGTTGAGCATCTTTTATATGTGACTTTTGGCCATTTATATTCCTCTTGATGGAAAAATGTTTATTCATGTTTTTGTCCATGTTTTGATTGGGTTGTTTGTCTTTTTATTATTTGGTTGTAGGATTTCCTTGTATATGCTGGATATTAGACCCTATCAGATATGAGGTTTCCAATTTTCTTCCATTGCATAGGCTGCCTTTTCACTTTCCTGATGTATTACTTTAAAGCACAAAAGTTTGCAATTTTGATGAGGTCTAATTTGTTTTTTTTTTTAATTGCTCATACTTCGGGTGTAAAATTTCTGAAACCACTGTCCACTACAAGATCTAAGGGGTGTTTCCTGACAATATCTTCTATGAGTTTTATGGTCCTTTCTCTAATATTTAGGTATTTGATTTTGTATTGCATGTGTTACAGGGATTCTCTTTTATTCATGTATATGGAAACCCAGTTCTCACAGAAGCATTTGTTAAAGAGACTATTCTTTCCCACTTGAGCTGACATAGTGTCCTTTTCAAATGTCAGTTGTCCATAAAAGTAAGGGTAGATTACTTAACTCTAAATTCAGTTCCATTGGTCAATATGTCTATTTTTGTGCCAATGCAATACAGGATTGAAGAATTTAACTTTGTGATATGATTTTAAATAAGGTAGTATGAGAACAACAACCTATGTTGTTCTTCTTCAAGAACTTTTTGGCTATCTTGGGCCACTTACCCGCCAAATAAATTGGATAACTGGCTTTTCAATTTCTGAAAAAAAATGCTCTTGGAATTTTTGTTTTGATTGCATTTAATTTGTAAATGAATTTGGGTAAAATTGACATCTTAAAGATATTTAGTCTTCTTATCATTGAACATGAAATGCCATTTCATTAATTTATGTATTCTTTGATTTTTTTTAGCAATATTGTGTAGTTTTCTGTGTACAAGTCCATTATATCTTTAGTTAAGTTTTTTCCTAGGTATTTGATTTTTTTAGTCGTTATTATAAATGGAATATTTTTCTTGAATTTCTCCTTAGAGTGTTTTCATTTCTAATGTAGAAAATCACTACTGATCTTTGCATGGTGAACTTATATCCCTCCAATCTGCTGAACTCATTTATAGTCCTATTACCTTTGTTGTTGATTTTTCAGAACTCTGTATATATATACTGCCAAATCATCTGCAAATAAATTTTTACTTCCTTCTTTCCAATTTGGATGCTTTTAAAATTCTTGTCAAATTGCTTTAATTAGAATTTCTAACAGAATTTTGAATAGGAGTGGTGTCAATGGGCATTAGTTGCTATTGTAAATTGAATTTTTCCCTGATTTCCTCCTCAGATTGTTCAATACAAGTGTACAGAAACATTATTCATTTTTTCATATTGACCTATCCTGCCAATTTGTTGAACTCGTTTATTAGTTCAAGTAACTTTGTCATAGACATTTCAGAATTTCCTAAATTTAGGGTCATGTCAGCAGTTTTACTTCCTCTTTTCCTGTTTAGATCCCTTTTTTCCTTGTATAACTTCTAGTATGTTGTATAAACAATGGTTACAGTGGGCCTCCTTTTCTTCTTCCAGATCTTAGAGGTAAAGATTTTAGCCTTTAACCATTGAGTACAGCGTTAGCTATGGGTTTTTCATATATGCCCTTTATCATTGTGGAAGCTTCCTTCTATTCCTAACTTTTGCAGCACTTTTGTCATGAAAGATTTTGAATTTTGTTGAATGCCATTTCTGCATCAAAAGACATGATAATGTAATTTTTCTCTTTGATATATTAATGTGGCATATTACATTTGATGATTTTCTTATATTGACTCATGCTCACATACCTAGAATAAAACCACTTGATCATGGTTTATAATTTGTTTAATGTATTGATGGATTTGATTTGCAAGTATTTTTTGAAGATTTTTGCTTCTAAGTTCATTAGTGGGACTGGTCTGCAATTTTTTTTGTAGACTATTAATGTGGTTATGATGGATACAGGCCATGTTGACGTCCATGAACGTTTATAAAATAGTATGGCCCAAAATGTAATCCATAAGGTATATAATTTACCATGGTTAGTTGCTATATTTCAATACTTGTACATCAGTTGTGACAAACATACGTCCATGCATCAAGTGCTATTAATAGGGAAAGAGTGGAAAGGGGAGGATGTTGCTATATGGGAGTTCCCTGTATTCAGTACATGACTTTTCTGTAAGCTAAAACTTCTTTGAGGGCAAAATGAAAAAAAATAAAACCTAAGACATTGGGGGAATATAAACTGAAGATAATGTCACTGTACATATAGGACAACAAAAAGGCAAAATGTCAAAAAAATATTTTTTCTTTATTTTTTATTATACCAACTTTTTATTTTTTAATTTTTTGCCTTTTATTTTGTATTTCTAAATGATCATTATTATCTCATTTTCTTATTAATTGTATTTGATTATTTATTGAATTAATTTTTAAAGAAGTTTTGGATCACAAAATGGTTACAACTGTGACAGGGGAGGATCTTGGGGCATGGTGTCAGTGATGGGTGACAAATGGGAGGAAACTCACCTGGGTATTCATATAAGACATATGCATGAGTTCAAATATTCATGGAACATTATCATGATTGGGGGATATTCACACAATAACTGAAAGAATATCAAATTCCCATCCTGAGGAACTCTGTCACATTCTGTAATGGGACAGCAAGATTCTCCTGAGTAAGGGGCAGTGATTAGTGAAGTAGGATGGTCCATTGAGGTGTGCTTGATACTGATGACTGTACATATGAACCTGTACTCTTGAAATGAAAACTTAGTCTAGTATTATAGGGAGTTTAAAAGTTGCCTCTTGGGAGCCACCTCATTGCTCAAATGTGGCATCTCTCTGAGCTGAACTCAGCATAAAAATACATTACCTTGCCCCCAGTGTGAGACATGAGACATGACTCCCAGGGATGAGCCTCCCTGGTACTGAGGGATTACTACCAAGAACCAACTAGCAATGCATCTGGAAAAAGAACTTGACCAAAAGAAAAATGAGTTTATATGACCAAGAGTCTTCAAAGTGAGTCAGGAGATCATTCCAGAGGTTATGCTTATGCATATCTCAGCAGGATCTCTTTGACTGCCAAGTAGATACTACCCAAAAGAGTGGGGGCTTCTAAGGGCTCTGGAGATATCCAGACACTATAGTCAGGGCAGGTAGCTCAGGTGTCTGGTGCTTTGCCAGTGTGCCCTAATTTTGAATTTATCCTCCCCAAACTGACAGAGTTGGTCTCAGTGGTGGTTTTCGTAGTATGGCTCTTCTGTTCTATTTGAACCTATAACAAGTACTAGAATTGGTAGGTGTATGTCCAAGACACTTAATTCTTTGGGCTATGTGCCAGCTGGGCCCTGAATCTCAATGGAGTTGCAACTCCTATTCTCATTGTTCTCCCCCAAGACAAGAAACATGGAGGTGATGATGGACAACTACCATACCAAGGGTCCCAAAGAGTCACAACTGTAAGCAAGAGAGTCCCATTCATTGGCTTTATGGAATCACAGCCAACTCTTACTTGCAGGTGGAGCATGCCTCACCATCCCAGAGTCTTCAGGATTGGGGAATGAAATATGAACTAAAGTCAACTTACAGGTATTCTATGACAGACTTACCATTATTCTAGCAATGTAAGTAATCATATCATTGATGTAGAATCTCCATGCAAGGTTCTGAAGGCAGGGAGAGGGAAAATCAGGTGTAATACTGGGACATTTTGGGGACTTAGGAATTGTTCTGAATGGCATTGCAAAGATAGGTACAGAACATTATATATCCTGCCATAACCTACAGAGTGGAGTGGGAGAGAGTGCAAACTACAATGTAAACTATAATCCATGCTTAATGGCAATGGTCCAAAAGGTATACATCAATTGCAATAAATACACCTCACTAATGAGGATGTTGTTAATGTGGGAAAATGTTGGAGATATAGGGATCAGGGCATATGGGAATCCCCTATATTTTTATGTGATATTCATTTAATCTAATATCTTAAAAAAACAATAAAAAGTAAAAAGTAAAGAATGAATATGCACACAAGGGGAAAAAAGAGAATATCAATGTGACTTTGGTATTGTGGTGATGCTGACTGTATAGAATGAGTTAGAGAAGGTTCCTTCCTCTTCAATATTTTGGAAGAGTTTGAGTAAAATTGGTATTAGTTCTTTGAATGACTGGTAGAATTCACTTGTGAATCAATCTGGCCCAGGACATTGTTAGATGGGCATTTATCTGATGACTTTCAATCTCATTACTTTTGATTGATCTGTTAAGGTCTTCTGTTTCGTCTTTTGTCAGTGTAAGTTGATCGTGTGTTTCTAGAAATTTGTGCATTTCATCTAATTTGTCCATCTTGTTGGCTTGCAGTATTTCATGGCATTCTTTTTTATCTTTATTATTCCTGTGGAGTAAGTAAGGATGGTCCTGTCTCATTTCTGATTTGATATATTTGCATTTCTTTTTTGCTTTGTTATTTTAGGTAATTGTCAGTTTTATTAATCTCAGAAAACTAGTTTTTTAAATTGTCAATCTAATTTAATTCTGCTCTAATCTTTGTTATTTATGTCCTTCTGTTTTGGGTTTAGTTTGCTGTTCTTTTTCTAATTTCTGTAAATGTGAAGTTAGTTCCTTTATTTTAGCTCTTTCTTATTTTTACGTAGCCATTTTTAACTATCAGTTTCCCTATCAGTGTTGCCTTTGCTGCATCCCAAAAGACTTCATATGCTGTGTTATCATTTTCATTTACTTAGTGGTATTTAAATTTTTCCTTTCAATTTCCTCCTTTACCCGCTGATTATTTAAGATTTTGATTTCCACATATTTGTGAATTTCCCAGCTCTCTGCCGATTATTGATTTACAGCTTCATTCCATTGTTGTCTGAGAAAGTACTTTGTATAATTCCAATCTTCCTAAATTCGCTGATACTTTTTTTTACAACCTAATATGCTGTTTATCCTGGGGAATGACCTTTGAGTGCATGAGAAGAATGTATATCCTGCTTTTGTGGGTGCATTTTTCTCTATATGTCTATCAAGTCTAATTTTTAAAAATGGATTATGGAAGAATTTTTTGCTTTACTGATCACCTTTCTATATGGTCTGCTATTGATAACAATGGTGTATGCCCAGGTTTTATTTCATGTATTTTGGGACACCCTGGTTATATAAATAAATATTTATGATTGGTTATTCTTCTTGATAGATTAT
The DNA here is from genome assembly GCF_030445035.2 of Dasypus novemcinctus. Classification (NCBI taxonomy): domain Eukaryota; kingdom Metazoa; phylum Chordata; class Mammalia; order Cingulata; family Dasypodidae; genus Dasypus; species Dasypus novemcinctus. The sequence continues at coordinate 13,457,048 of NC_080700.1, read as the reverse complement.
CCTTTTTATTAAAATATGGTGCCCTTGGCAATATATTGGGCTTCACTTTTCAGGAAGTTTTGGATCACAGAGAGGTTCAACAATTTCAGTGGAGGAATACTGGTGTGGGATGTTATTGACAGGGGACATATGGTTGACAGGGAGTTCTACAGGGTATATATCCAGGGTACATAAAAATGTTTGGATATTTTCATAGTGGAAACAATTAAAAACAACAACTGAGGGAGTGCTGAGTTCCTAGCCAGGGGAGCTCTATCACAGTCCCTAAAGGAAGAGCAACAATCTCCCAAGTGCAATGGCAAAGACCAAAAAGGAATGAAGGTCCAACAATGAGCCCCTGATACTAATGACTATGCTTGTGAGCCTGTGCACCTGAAATAAGAACAAGGCCTAGAGCAGCAGTGTGCCTAAGAGTTCCCTCATGAGAGCCTCCATGTTGCTCAAATGTGGCCAGTCTTGGAGCCAAACTCAGCATATAAATGCAATGCCTTCCCCCCAGCATAGGACATGACTCCCAAGGATGAGCCTCCCTGGTGCTGAGGGATCACTACCAAGTACCAGCTGATGACATTACTAGAAAATGACCTTGAATAAAAGGTTCAACTCGGACCAGCAGAACATCCCTGTCTACATATAATAACAGGAGTTAAAAATGCTTTTTGACCCAAATCAAGGGGGAAATGGAAAAGATAAATGAGTTTATATGGCTATGAGTCTCTAAAAAAGAGTCAGGAGGTTATCAGAGGGGTTGCCCTTATGCACACCTGAGCAGAGTCTCAGAGACAGATAAAGTAGATACAACCCCAGGTATTGGTTCTTCTGAGGGCTAAAGAGACCCACAGGTTTTATGGTCATGGCAGATGGAGTTCAGTGCCATGTCAGTTGGCCCTTCCTTGGAGTTGGTGTTTCTGTGTGATGGAGCTGGACTCTTATGTGATCTCTTTTCACAAGCCTTTCCTGTTACTTTACCAGAATTGTAGTTGGTGCTGGGGTTTAAGATATATCTAAGGGATCTGAATCTCTGGACTGATCATATGATAGCCAGGCCCTGAGCCTCAACAGACTTCAGCTTCTACACTCTGCTTTATTGGACTTACCCCACTCAGCTAACATGGAGTTGAATGTCAACCACCACACCATGGAGCCAAGAGTGCCTACAACTGAAAGCAGGAGGATTGCATCCAGCATCCATGTGGAATCTAAACCCCCTCTTGGCATAGATGTGGAATGGACACAGCCAATCCAAGGTCCACAGGATGGAGGAATAGAATATGGATTAGAGTGGACTTACTGATATTCTGTTCATGAACTATTGTGGTTAGTAATTGAAGAAAATGTGGCATTGGTGTGGAAAACGTGGCCATGGTGGCTGCTGGGTGAGGGGAATGGGAGGAAGAGATGGGATGTGGAGGCGTTTTTGGGACTTGGAGTTGTCCTGGGTGGTGCTGCAGGGGCAATTACTGGACATTGTAGATCCTCCCTTATCCCCCTGGATAGAACGAGGGAGAGTGTGGGCTATGATGTGGACCATTAACCATGAGGTGCAGCGATGCTCAGAGATGTATTCACCAAATGCAATGAATGTGTCATGATTATGGGGGAGAATGTTGCTGTGGGGGGAGTAGTGGGGTAAGGGGGGTGGGGGTACAATGAGACCTCATATTTTTTTAATGTAATATTTTTAAAAATGAATTAAAAATAAATATAAAAAAATAAAATAAAATAAAATAAAATATGGTGCCCTTCTTTTGTTTCTTCTTTGCATTTACAGTTTATTTCTTCTGATATTGTTATTTCTACACCAACTCTTTTGGTTACTGATTGCATGGAAAATTTTTTTACAACCTTTCAGTAGCAACATATTGTGTCTTTGGGTCTAAGGTAATTCTCTTATAGGCAGTAGTAATAGATTCTATTTTTTCCTCCATTCTGCCAAGTTTTGTCTCTTAAATGGGGGATTTAATCCCTTGACATTCAATTATATAATAACAAGGGAATACTTACTTCAACTATTTTATCTTTAGGCTTGTACATATAATGCTATATATTTGAATTTTTTAAACCCTTTTAGTCACCCTTACTAATAGTCCTTCTTTCTACACTCTTCTCCAAACCTCTCTTTTCTCTTTGAACTGGCAAAATTTCCTTTAGTGTTCCTTGAAGGAGAAGAATCTTGTTGACAAATTCTCTTGATTTCTCTTTATCTGTGAAAATTTTAAATTCTTTTTCTTCTTCTTTTTAATTTTTAGAAGGCACCAGAGATTGAACTCAAAACCTTGTGCATGGTAAGCAGGCACTCAAACACTTGAGCTACATCTACTGTCCCTCTCCATTTTTTAAATTTTAGTATATTTTTATTGAAGTATATCATTCATATATGAGCATACATAAAAAATAAGTGAATAGCAAAAGTTGTGGACTTACAAAATAAACATGCATGACATGACATAGTGGTCCCATACATCGCCCCTCTACCATTTATTACAATTGCATTGTTTTGAAACATTTACTACAAACTACACACGAAAATCATCAAAAATTTACTAATAAATATAGTCCATATTTTATATTTGGTGTATTTTTGAAGGACACATTTTTTTTTAAATACAAAATTCTTAGCTGACGTCTTTACTCTATCAGCACCTTAACTGTGCCATACAACCACCTTCTTGTTTCCATGGCTTGAGATGAAAAATCGACACCTCATCTTTTTTAGCAACACTTAGACATAATGGATCTCTTTTCTCTTGCTTATTTCAGGATGCTCTCTTTTCCTTTGACATTTGAAAATATGATTAGTATATGTATCAAAGTAGATTTGTTAGGATATATTCTATTTGGAATATACTGCACTTTCTGGATATGTACATCAATGTTCCTCATAACAAGTGGAAAATTTGGGACCATTAATTCCTCAATCACTCTTTATGCTCCTTTCCCTTTCCTTCTTCTAAGACACCAATAATGCATTTCTTTGCATGTTTTGTACTATGAATCAATTCCCTAAGATCCTGCTCATTTTTTTCCCATTTTCTTCTCCATTTTTCTACCTGTGATATTTCAGAGGTCTTATTTTCTAATTTGATAATTCTTTCCTCCCTCTGTTCAAATTTGCTGTACTGGGATTCTAGTGTATTTTTAATTCTTCTATTCTGTCTTAAATTACAATAAAAGCTTTCATTTTTATGTATATTTATAATTTCTTCTGAATGCTCATCCAGTGTCTTCTTTTTTAAAAAGTTGTATTCTTTATACTTCATTTTTAAAGTAGCTTTAGATTTCATAAATGTTATATCAAAATATGGGAGGAGTCCCTTATACCCCAACCCCTCCTCCTCTCACACTTTTCCCCATCAACTTCTTCCATAGTGTGGTACATTTAGAACAATTGATGAATGCATTAAAGCATTGCTACTAACCATAGTCAATAGTTTCCATTATAATTTAAACTTTGCATGTCACAGTGTCTTCTTTTTTATTTTAATGGTAAATAGTATCCATTTTTAATTCATTGAACTTTATCACTCTTGCATAAGCATACATAAACAATAAGTGTATAATAATAGTTGTGAACTTAAAAAACAAGCATATAACATCATACAAGACTCTTATAACTCATCCAACCACCAATAACTTGCATTGTTGTTAAACCTTTTTAACTAATGATTAAAGAGCATTGTCAAAATATTACTAGTAAACAAAGTATTTTTCCCTACCAATCCTACTATTATTATCTTTATAACATTTTATATGAACATACATAAGCAATTAAGTGTATAGTAAATGTGGCGAACTATACATCATACAGGGGTCCAATACATCAACCCTCCACCAACACCTTGCATTGTCATGAGACATTTATTACAAATTAAGAAAGAATATTGTCAAAATCTTATTAGTAATCATAGTCCTTATCTTACATTTGGAGTGTCTTTCCCCCAACCCACCCTATTATTATTTTCTAAATATATTTTTTATGACAGAAGTTGTAAACTTATAGAACAATCATGCACATGTGCAGAATTTCCAAACAACACCCCTCCATCAGCACACCACAATGTGGTGTATCATTTGCTACCGATAAAATAATATCATCTGACTTTTACCATGTCCAAAGTGTACATTTGACTCATTTTACATACTGCCTCAGTACCAACACAGTACATCTTTTGCATAGTTGCAAGAATATTATATTATTACTATGAATTACAGGCCATAGGTCACTCCAGCTGTATTTTTCCTGTGTTTCTCCACATTCCCAACACCCTGCAGTAGTGATATACATTTGTTCTAGCTAACAAAGGACACTCTTACATCTGTACCATCAACTACAATTCTCATCCACCTTTGGTTTACTGTGCTACCCAGTTCGTAGATTATTCTCTAGCATTCTGTCAATTGGCATTTACATACCTAGACTACTAGTTTCAGTCACATCCCCATTTATAAACTAGCTGTTACCCACTGTGTTTTACCGTCCACTCTATACATTTACACACTTTTACAATAAAGCTAATTAAAACTTCTACATACATTAAACATTAGTAGTCCACTCAGTCTTCCTCTTTTCTCCTTTAAGAATCCACCACTTACCACCAGGTCTTGAAGATATTTTCCTACAATTTCTTCTAGAAGCTTTATGGTTCTTGCTTTTATTTTTAATTTTTTATCTATTTTTATTTAATTTTTACATAAGATATAAGGGTCCACTTTCCTTCTTTCAGCTATGAATATCCAATTATTTCAGCACCATTTGTTGAACAGATTTTTCTGCCCGAGCTGTGTGAGTTTGACAGGCTAGTCAAAATATTTTGATCATACCTATGAGTGTCTGTTTCTGAACTATAAATTTGGATCCATTGATCTATTGTGTCTGTCTTTAGGCCATTACCATGATGTTTATATCCCTATAGATAGGTTTTATGATATAAAGTTTGGAGATGAGGATTCACTTTTCCTTTTTATTATGTTTCTGGCTATTCAGGTCTCCTTACGCTTCCAAATAAATTTAGTCATCATGTTTTCAATTTTTTCTTTAATGGTGGTGGGATTTTTATCAGAATTGCATTAGATCTATTTATCAATTTGAGTAGAATGGACATTTTGATGATATTTAGTCTTCCAATCCATGACCATGGAATGTTCTTTCAGTTATTTAGGCCTTTTTTATTTGTTTTAACATTAAGTTGCAGTTTTCTGAATACAAGTGCTTTACATCATTGGTTAAGTTTATTCCTATTTGAGTTTTATCTGTCATATTTTATTTTCACCACTCTTTAGACATGTTTAGTTACTTTTATTGATGTAATCTTCATTTCTAGACTATCTTCCAGGCCCTTCTCTCCTGTCTTTTCTTTTCAGGCTCTAGCACACCCTTTAGTATTTCCTGAAAATCTGGTTTCTTGCTTAGAAATTCTCTCAGTTTCTATTTATCTGTGAAAATTCTAATCTTGCCCTTATTTTTGAAAGACAATCTTGCTGAATATACGATTCTTGGCTGGAAGTTTTTCTCTTATACTGTCTTAAATATATCAGACCACTGTCTTCTTGCCTCCATGGTTTGTGGTGAGAAATCAGCACTTAATCTCATCGTATATCCCTTATATATTATGCATTGCTTTTCTCTTGCTGCTCTCAGAATTCTCTCTTTGTCTTTGGCATTTGACATTCTGATGAGTATGTGTCTTGGAGTTGGTCTATTTGGATTTTTTCAAATGGGAGTACTTTGTGCTTCTTGGACAGGGATATCTACATCCTTCAATAGAGTTGGGAAATTTTCTACCATTAGTTCCTCAAATATTCCTTCAGCCCCTTTTCTCTTCTCCTTCTGGGACACCCATGATATATATGTTTGCATGCTTTCTGCTGTCATTTAGTTCCCTGAGACCTTGTTCAATTTTTTCCATTCTTTTCTTCATCTGTTCTTTTTATGTTCACTTTCAGAGGCCATTTCTTCAAGCTCACCAATCCTTTCTTTTGCCTCCTCAAATCTCCTATTACATGATTCTGATATTTTTAAAAAATTTCATTTATTGCATCTTTCATTTCCATAAGATCTGCTATTTTTCTATATATGCTTTTGAATTCTTCTTTGTGCTCATCCAATGTCTTTTTAGTATCCTTAATCTCTTTAGTCATCTCCTTGAATTTATTAAGGAGATTTGTTTGAACATTTATGATTAGTTGTCTCAACTCCTTTATGTCATCTGGAGACTTATCTTGTTCCTTTAACTGGGCCATAGCTTCCTGTTTCTTCGTGTGGATTGTAATTTTTTGTTGGTGTCTTCGCATCTGACTTACTAGAGTATTTTTTCTGGATGCAGTTTTTCTCTTTCGTTTAGGGCTTCCTATCCTTTCTCTCTTGCTGGTTGTTCAGTAGGAGCCAAGCATGTAGTTGGTGCTGTAAGCTGTGGAGGCTTCAGCTGCCCTCATTGTGCCAGGGACCAATGAAGCTTCTTCCTACTTTCTCCTTTGATTGGGACAGGGACAGAGTCACAGCTGTGTGGAACAATCCAAGTGCAGGCCTAGACTCTAGCTACCAAGAGAGACTGATGAAACTTCCTTCCCCTTCCTATCCTGCCTGGGACTGGGGTGGAGCTGCAGGTGTGGGCAATAGTCTATGCAGAGCAGTCTAAGATGACTGCAGTTTCTCTGGTAGACTTCAGATTTTAAGTCTATGCTAGCCAACATTATCTTCAGGTACCTGTACAGGCTAGTGCAAGGCTCCTTAGCCCCCTCTCTGCCAGAGGTGTTGCTGAACCCTAGGCTAGGACTGCAGGGTGATCTGCATGAAAGAAACTGGTTCCTGCTGACACTGAGAGTTTCAGTCAGATTGGCTTCCCCTCAGGCTGAGGGTGGAGTCAAAATGACAGCTACTGGCCTCTTTCTGACTTGGGCTGGTTCACACCCCAGCTGTTCCCAGGGTTATATCTTAGCGTGCCAAGTCTACCACTCAGTAGCCAAAATCAGCACCCAATGATCTCCTCCTGCTCTGTTTTTGGGAAATGGAGCTTCCAGTTCCAGCCACAGAACAGCTCCTGGGGTAGCTCGTGCAGACAGAGTAGGATATTCACCAGCTTCCACATCTTGGCCATTAATTTCCCAGAGAGGCTGGCACAGGTCCCCATAGCTTCCTCCCTGCTGGAGGTGGCACTGGGGCCTAGGCTATATCTGCAATATGATCTGGATGGAAAGAAGCCGGTCCCCACCAGCACTGGGATTTTCAGTCCACCCAGCTTCCCCTCGTGCCAGGTGCATAGTTAAGATGGCAGCTCCCCAACCTCTTTCTGAATTGGACAGGTTCAAACTTTAGCTGTTCTAAGGATTATACTGTAGCCTGCTGGATTTACTCATTAGTAGCTGAAATTGGCACCCAGCCATCTCTTCCTCCCCTGTTTTGGGGAAGTGGAGCTTTCAATTCCAATCATGGAACAGCTCCCAAGGCAGCTCCCACTGGCAGTAACCAGTAATCTAGAATTCTCTCAAGTGCTCTACTTACAAGTCTTTTCTGCATATGGGCAGTCTCCTCCTTCCACTTCTTTAAGGTTGTTGCAAGATGCTGTTCTGGTCTCCTGGAACCCCCAAACAGGTGCTTCGGTTAGCTCCAGAGAGTTCTGGGTGTTTGCTAAGTGCTCTGTAGCAGAAGTTGACTCTAGCAGCTCCTTACTCCACTACTATCTTGCTGGTTCCCAGTGTCTTCTTAATATCTTTTATTATCTCTTCCTCCATCTCCTTGAGTTATTTAGGAGATTTGTGTGGACATACGGATTAATTGTTCCAAATTTCACATTCTTTTTAGTCTATACTCTGATCCTTTGACTGTGCCATATCATTCTTTATCTTAGAATGGCTTGTGATTTTTTTGCTGATATCTAGCACTCTGTTTATCTTATTGCGTTTGCTCTATTGATCAATTTCTTTCTCTCATCTAGGCTTATATTACTGTTTGACTTCTTGTTTAGGGTCTACTTTGATACATGTTTAAATTTTCTATATTTGTGGAATTGCCCATGTTAAATTAAAATAAAACAAAAATGAAAAAAAGACAAAGCAGAAAAAGAATGAAACAAATGAAAAAAGAAAAGAAAAATAGAGGAAAAGTAAAAAATAGGAAAAAGAATAGGAAAAAATAGGAAGTAGAGAAGAGAAAAAGAAAAAAATGAGCCTCCCACTGAGGCCAAAATTCATGACCTCTTATTCAGGCCACTCTGACTTAGTTCCATTTTATTGGCCTACCATCCATTGGCAGCACTACTCCCAGATACCAAGGAGAGGAGAATTTTAAAAAATGTAAAAAAATAAATAAAACACAAGGTCTTCCCCTCAGACTACTGGTATCCAGCTTGCCCTTCCACAAACCACCTATACTAATTGTCCCACTCTCTCAACACTCCCAGGTGTGCCCCCTGTCACCCCCACCAGCCAATCACTCCAGAGTCCTGATGCATACCCGTGTTCAGTTAGGCCCCTCTTAATTTGATCGCTTGCACCAATCTCCCCAAAGCCCTGCTGCTTCCCCTCTACCTGGCTGGACACTCACTGGCTGCCAACACCAAACACTTTGCAGCCCTGCCACTACCCAATGCCTGGCTTGGCTCTCCATCTCTACCACCTACTTTGATTACTCCACAGCCCTGCCACTTCCATCATAAGTAGCAAACCTACCTGTCTTCCCACTGCTCCTGTAGAATGAGTGGAATATGATGGTCACTATTCTGCCATGTTGGATTTCACTCTTGATAGATATTTATAATGAAATCACAGACTTCTTGTTATTTACCTCTGAAAAATAAAAGTTTAATATATTATTTAGCTATTAAAATGCTGGCTCAGGCATGGGGGATCAGAAAAGTAAAACCCTTCCATCTGGAAATGATACCATTTATTGCTACGTCTCACTCTACTTTGTATCTTTGGATTCCTTTTTCTCATATAGGAAGCTCAGATATAGAATATCATTCATCTTTTCACCCAGAGCTCAAGGAGAGACCAAAAGTCTCCAAACAACTTTCTGTGCTGAAAGCAAGAGTTTTTAAACATCAGCTTTTTAATGAGGGAATCAAATCTTCAAGATTGTCAACTTAAACAGTGGTCTCAAGCTATTTTGTTAATTTATCCTGTTGTCTCTCATTTCTAATGCACCTATTACTTTACAGATACTAGTATAGCAGTGAGTGCAAAGATAATTTTGAACAGTAGATTTATGTAACCAAAACCACTAAATATACACTTCCATGATGGCAGTAACCAGTAATCTAGAATTCTCTCAAGTGCATAGGCAGCTGTTGATATATTTGATTAATAAGGCAAGGCCTTCTCCATAAGAGACCATTCTTTTTAACATTTTAGTTTAGTATTTTGTTTAAAACTATCTCAAACATATTCCAAAACATTTTTGTGAAGTAAAAGTTTTTTATCAATTACACAAAAATGATATTGACTATGACAAACCAGGGCACAGCAATGCATACTATATTATCTTTTATGTAATATATATATTACACACACACATATACATAATACTGGATATTTTATAGAGACAGACACCTTTCTACACGTCTCCTCTGCCATTTTCTTTTGCTGAATCTGTGGTTGGCACTGGGGTTGGTGTATACTCAGGAGACTTGGATCTCTGGACTGGCCATATGCCCGCTGGGCCCTGAGCCTTAGTAGAGTGGCAACACCTACTTACCAGTTCATTGGACTTACCCAGGTCAGCTAACAGGGAGGCAAAGTTGGTCAACCACCACACCAGTAAACTGAGTTTGCCTACAACTGCAAGCAGGAGAATCGCATCCATCAGCCTTGTGGGATCTAAGCTTCCTCTCAATTTAGAGGTGGAGTGGACCTCATCATCCCAGGGTCCATAGGATGAAGGGACAAAATATGGATTAGAGTGGACTTCCTGTTATTCTACAATACAACTACTGTGACTCTAGCAACGGAAGAAGCTGTATCATTGATATGGAGACAGTGACCATGGTAGTTGCTGAAGGCAGAGAGAGGGAAAAAGAAATTTGACATGGGGGAATTTTCAGGACTTCAAATGGTCCTAAATGATATTGCAGGGACATATGTTGGACATTATATATCCTGCCATAGCCTACTGAATGGACTGAGGGAGAGTGTAAACTACAATGTAAGCTATAATCTGTGCGGTGCAGCACTGCTGTAAAATGTATTCACCAAATGCAATAAATTTGCCACAGTGACAAAAGAGGTTGTTCATGTGGGAGGAGTGGGGGTTGGGAGTGGGGTATATAGGAACCTGTTATATTTTTAAATATAATATTTATGTGATCTATGTATTGTTAAAAAGAAAAAAGAAAAACAAACAAAAAACATATATCAAATGAAAATGATATATGCTCATTAGGACATTGCTCATTATATCGGTTAATATTATTGAGATGATGCAATAATTGTCCTTCTGTGTCTGGCTTGTTTGACTGAACCTAATATCATCAAAGATCATCCAAGTTGTCTTGTGTATCATGACTTCATTTCTTTTCACAGCTGAGTAATATACATATATATATATATATGTACACACATATATATGTCACATACTGTGTAGCCATTCATCTGTTGATGGATACAAATTTGATTTCTATATTTTGGAAATTGTGAATAATGGTGCTATGAACATTGATGTGCAATTATCTTTTCATATCCTAATTTTAGAATTTCTGAGTATTTACTTCAGAGTCAGAATGTCAGTACATATGGCATATCTATATTAAATTTCCTGAGGAATCACCAGTCTTCCACAGCAGCTGCACCATTCTACTATCCCATCAACAACAAATAAGCATACTAATTTCTTCACATTTTCTCCAAAACTGGTAGTTTTCCATTTATTTTTCATAGTGGCCATTCTAATATATGTGAAATGAAATCTCATTGCAGTTTTGATAAGTATTTTTCAAATAATAAGGATGTTGAACACTTTTTCACATGCTTTTTGGCTATTTGTATTTCCTCTTTGGAAAAATGTATTCAAATATTTTTCCCATTCTTAATATGGATGTTTGTCTATTTATTGTTTAGTTGTAGGATTTCCTTATGTATTCTGTATATTAAATCCTTATTGGATATATAGTTCCCAAATATTTTCTTCCTTTGAGTAGACTAACTTTTTACTTTTGTGACAAAGTCCTTTGAAATATAAAATAATTTAATTTTGAGAAGGTCTCATTTATCTATGTTTTTTTCTTTCATTCCTCTTGCTTTGGGTGTAAAGTTCTAGAAAACATCTCTCAATACAAGATCTTGAAGAGGTTTCAGACATTCTTCTAGGAGTTTTATGTTTCTGGCTATTATATTTAAGTCCTTGAAACATTTTGAGATAATTTTTATATAGGTTGTATAGCAGTTTGATATAGTTATGAATTCCAAAATATATATTGGATTGTTTTTAATCTGGTCTATTACCAGGCATGATTAAATTATAATTAAGGTTTGTTGGAATAAGATGCTCATTCAGGTCTGTAAAGGATCAGTCTTTCTGGGTTCCTCTTTTCCTGGATCTTGCTTCTCTCTGGGCAGAGCGTACCTTTCTCCCCAGGAGCTGTACCACTTTCCTCTGTGTTCTTACTTCCTGGGGCTCTGGCATAAGACTTCAACATCAAACCCCAACATCAAAACCCCAACATTAAAAAACCCTTCAACTCTGGCCTTTGCCATGCCTTTTATCTGTGAGTCCCTGGTGGGTGGGGACTCAACACACTACTGATCTTTATGTCATTATCATTCTGTTTTGGCCACTATAACTTTAAAATATATTTTAAAGTCAGAGAGGGAGGCAGGGCAAGATGGCTTCTGGAGTGAGTGCACCTCATAACCTCTCCTGCAAAGAAGCAGCTGAGTAGGTTTGGAGTCCTGTTGGACTGGGCTGTTTCAGGTGCTTGCAGGGCAGGAGGTGTCTGGACATCGATTTAGTGGGATGGTGACAGAGGAGATTCTTGCAAGAGGTAGAATTTTGGGTCTCTTTCATGGAGGTTGGAGTTGTGGGCAGGACCCTTCTCCCTGGAGCTGGTGGCCTGGTGGCAGGGATACCTGAAGGCTTTGCTGTGCTGGGGAGTTCCCAAGCCCTTAGCGGGCTGTTTTGGGGGCTGGCAGGGTGGAAGGTGTCTGGAAGTCGATTTGGTGAGACAGTGATGGAGGAGCTGCAGGGATCCCTGAAGGCTGTGTTGTGCTGTGGTGCTCCAAGGCCCCCTGTTAACCAGATGCATGGTTCCCAGGTCTGTGTCCCCTAAACCCTGGTGGACCACATCCCAGAGACTCACACACCTTGAGTCTGCAATGTCACAGACTTCCCATCCCTGAATCCACTGTGCCGTGAGGTCCATCTGAGGTCCTTGGTTACCATAGGCCTCAGCGTTTGTTGTTGGTTTTTTTTTCTTTCTCTCTCTCCTTGAACTTGGAGGAGTGAACCAGCTGTCTTGGGGAGAGTCTAGGAAGAAAGGAGAAGTGAATCTACTGAGAAAGCCCAATTTACCTAAAAGTCCTGGGATAGAAAACTTGGTCTGGGAGAAGGTGGAGTCAGAAAATCAATTAGACCTCTCCTAGCACACCTAAGGGGGAGGGACTGTAGGAGGTGCTATCCAAGCTTCCAGTAGCATATTTGGGGTTTCTGGTGAGGTGTAGGTGATCTCACACTGGAAATAAAGAGCCATAGTCCTCTGTGTTGAGTTGGTTCAACAAGGACCTACTTGAATCTCCTACTGGACCTCTCAGGCAGCTTTCCTGCTGCCTTGGGAGAGAGAAGTGAGGAAAGGAGAAAGGGGGAAAGTCAGATCCCTAAGTGTATTATTAAACTGCAAAGAGGATTCCCAGCTTAAAACTTTGGTTCTTTATTTTTTATTTTTTTGTCTTGGTTGCTAATATTGCATTGTCTCTTGGTCTTTTCTCCCATTTTTTCCCCCAAGGTCCTTTTTCATTTATTTAGTTTTTTTCTTTTTCTTTTCTTGCTTGTTTCTCCCCCTTTTCTTTGCCCACACCCTTTTTCTCTTCTCTTTTTTCTTTTCTCTCTTTTTCTTCTTATTTATTTTATTTTCTTTATATAATAGGTGATGTAGGGGAGCTTCAAACTTGCTGTGTCTCCTCATCCTCCATTTCCACTTTTCTGTGTGTATTGATTTTGGCCACCTAGACTATCCCCTTTCCCCCACATCTTTCTATCCTCCATCATCTACTGTTTCTCTTACATTCCACCTCCCTTTCTTTGGCCCCCAAATTGTCTGACTTTTTATTTATAATACCTTTGTTCTGTTTTCTCTCTTTTATCCACTCTTGATATCATTGTCTTTCTTTTCTCTTTCCCTCTCTCATGAAAACACTGGTTTTATAATCCATACTATATTCCTTCCTATATTCAGTTGACTGTCTCGTTATAAGTACTCTACTTACTGCTATAACTCTAAACAACTTACATGAGTCTAATATCCATTCTCCCAGATGTCACATTGTTGGTCTGTTAACATATATTACCAATGCTACTTTACACATTTGCTTTTCTCACTCATTTTGTTTCCCTGGCCCTAATATTTTCTTTCAAAGTGAAATTAGCCAGCAACAAGAAAATAGAGTAAGAAGAACAAAGTGACAAAAAGAAGACATAATGCTTATGCACAAACAATAACTAATTAATCCCTAAGACTAGACAAAGAAGCTAAGGAACTGATTAAACCCATCAAGATAAAATGATGACCAGACAGCAACAAAAACTACAAACCAAACCAATAATCAGGAAATCATGGCTGAATCCAATGAACAACCTAAAAACCATTAAAGGGAGCAGAACATTGGAAAAGTAATTAAAGATCTCAAAACATATATTAGAGACAAACTTAATGAAGTAAAGGAAGGGATTAACAATATGAAGAAAACACTTGGAGAGGAAATTGCAGACATATGCAGAAATATAACATATATGATGGGGATGAACACCACAGTTCAAGAAATCAAAAATACACTCAGCAAACAGCAGCAGATTAGAAGAGGCAGAGGAGAGAATTAGTGATATGGAAGACAGTACATCTGAAATAAATCAGTTAGCATAACTGATTGATAAAAAGATAGAAAAAAATCCAGCTAGGACTTAGGGACCTGAATGACAATGCAAAATGCACAAACATACTATTAAAGGCATCCCAGAAGGAGAAGAGAAGGGAAAGGTGACAGAAGGGGTGTTGGAGGAAATAATGGCTGAAAACGTCCCAAATCTACTGAGAGAGATGGATGTACATGTCTAGGAAGCACATTGCACCCCAAACATCATAAATCCCAACAGGCCCACCCTAAGACATATACTTGTCAAATTATCCAATGCTCAAGACAAAGAGAAAATTCTAAAAACAGCAAGAGAAAAGAAAACCGTCACATACAAGGGAGGCTCGATAAGATTAAGTGCTGATTTCTCATCTGAAATCATGGAGGCAAGAAGACAGTGGAATGATATAGTCAAGGTACTAAAAGAAAAAAATTTCCAGCCAATAATAATCTACCAAGCTAAGTTAGCATTTAAAAATGATGGAAATTTCAAAATATTCACAGATAAACAGAAATTAAAAGAGTATGCCAACAAGAACCCTGCCCTTCAGGATATAGTAAAGGGAGTTCTGCAGGAAGAAAAAAAAAAAACAGGAGAGGCAGAGTTGGAGGAGAGTGTAAGAGCAACTAAAAAGACAAAAAGAGAAGGAAAAAACAAACAGAATATGACAAACACAAGTCCAAACAAAATATGGCTAACATCAATAATTCCTTGACAGTAATAACACTGAATGACAATGGATTAAACTCACCTTTAAAAGATTCAGAATGGGACATTGGATAAGGAAATATGACCCATCTATATGCTGTCTACAAGAAACACATCATAGACCCAGGGATTCATGGAGGTTGGAAGTGAATGGCTGGAAAACAATCTTACAAGCAAACAATAACCAAAAAAAGGCAGGAGTAGCTATATTAATATCAGACAAAATAGACTTTAAATGCGAAACTATTGTGAGAGACAAAGAAGGATACTACATATTAGTGAAAGGGATAATCTTTAAAAGAAGAATGAACAATCATAAATATATATGCTCCTAACAAGGGCGCCTACAAATATGTGAGGCAAATGCTGGAAAAACTAAGTGAAAGAATAGATGCATCTACAATTTTAATGGGAGAGTTTAATACACCACTGTCAACTTTTGACAGAACATCTCAAAGGAGAATCAATTAAAACACAAAAACTTTGAACAGTATAATAGAGGAGTTGGATCTAATAGACATTACAGATCATTACACCCAAATACAGCAAGATATACATTTTTCTCAAGTGCACATGGATCATTCTCCAAGATAGACCATATGCTAGGCCGCAAAGAAAGGCTCCCACATGGAGTGAAACTGGAACTCTACAAGGGCCAGAGGGCCAGATTTCACACCAAGATATGGAAATTAAACAGCACACTCTTAGAAAAATAGTGGGTCAAAGAGGAAATCTCAAAAGAAAGTAATAACGACCTTGAAACTAATGAAAATGATAACACAACATACCGAAACTTATGGATTGCTGCAAAAGCAGCAGTGAGAGGGAAATTTATAGCCATAAATTCATGAGAAGGAAGAAAGAGAAAAAATTGAAGAACTAACTGCACATTTGGAGGAATTAGTAAAAAACAACAACAAAGTAACCCAACAGGAAGAAGACAGAAAGATATAACAAAGATAAGGGCAGAACTAAATGAAATAGAAAATAAGAAATCACTTGAAAAGATAAACAAAACCAAGAGATGGTTCTTTGAGAAGATCAATAAAATTGACAAAACCTTAGCTAGACTAACAAAGAAAAAAAGAGAGAAGATGCAAATACACAAAATAAGAAATGAGAAAGGAAATATCACCACTGACTCCACAGAAATAAAGACTATCGTAAGAGGATACTTTGAAAAACTATATTCCAACAAAAATGACAATTCAGAGGAAATGTACAAATTCCTAGAAACACATAAGCAGACTATATTGAGGAAAGAAGAAATTGATGATCTCAACAAAACAATCACAAGAGATAGAATCAGTTATTAAAACCTCCCAACTAAGAAGAGCCCTGGTCCAAATGCCTTCATAGGTGAATTCTACAAAACATTCCGGAAAGAACTAACACCAATCTTGCTGAAACTCTCCCAAAAAATCGAAACAGAAGGAACATTTCCTAACTCATTCTATGATGCCAACCTTATCCTAGTACGAAAGCCAAAGAGCTCAAGAAAGAAATATTAAGGACCAATTTGTCTAATGAACCTAGACACAAAAATTCTCAACGAAATACTTGCTAACCGTATACAACAACACATTAAATGAATTATACACCATAACCAAGTGGGATTCATTCCAGGTATGCAAGGATGGTTCAACATAAGAAAATCAATCAATGTAATACACCATATAAACAGACTGAAGGGAAAAAAAATCACATGATTATATCTATAGATGCAGAAAAAGTATTTGACAAAATACGTCACACTTTCTTGATAAAAACACTGTAAAAGATTGGAATACAAGGAAATTTTCTGAACATGATAAAGAGTATACATGAAAAACCCACAGCCAACATCATTTACAATGTTGAAATACTGAAATTCTTCCCTCTAAGATCAGGAACAAGACAAGGATACCCAATATAACCTCTTCTATTTAACATTGTCTTAGAAGTATTTGTTCTAGCACTGAGGCAAGAACCAGGTATAAAAGGCATTCAAATTAGAAAGGAAAATGTAAAAATTTCATTATTTGCAGATGACATGATACTATACATGGAAAACCCTGAGAGGTCTACAACAAAGGTTCTAGAACTCATAAAAGAGTTTAGTAAAGTCGCAGGTTAAAAGATCAGTGCACAAAAATCAGTAGCATTTCTGTACACCAATAATGGGCCAGCTCAGGAGGAAATCAAGAAACAAATACCATTTATAATAGTAAATTAAAAAATCAAATACCTAGTATTAAATTTAACTAAATATGTAAAATACTTATTTTATATTATACTTATATAATATGTAAAATACTTATACACAGAAAACTACACAACACTGTTCAAGGATATCAAAGAAGACCTAAATAAATGGAAGAATATTCCCTGTTCATGGATAGAAAGACTAAGTATTAATAAGATGTTTATCCTACCAAAACTGATCTACACATTCAATGCAAACCAAATAAAAATCAACACAGCATTCTTTAAGAAACTAGAAAAACAAACTAAGAAATTTATTTGGAAAGGAAAGAGGCCCCGAATAGCCAAAGAAATATTGAAAAAGAAAAACGAAATTGGAGGAATCACACTACCTGACTTCAAAACATACTACAAAGCTACAGTAGTGAAAACACATTGTATTGGCACAAGGACAGACACATAGTCCAGTTGAACTGAATTGAGAGTTCTGATATAGGTCCTCATATAAATAGTCATATAATATTCGATAAAGCCATCAAACCCTTTCAACTGGGAGAGAATGACCTATGCAAAAAATGGTGCCTGGAGAACTCAATATCCATATGCAAATAATGACAGAAGATTATCATCGCACATCTTATACAAAAATCAACTCAAAATGTATCAAAGACCTAAATCTAAGAGTCAAGACCATAAAGACTTTGGAAAGCAGTGTAGGGAAGCATATACAAGACCTTGTAATAGGAAATGGCTCCATGAGCTTCACACCAAAAGCACGCACAGCAAAAGAACAAATAGATAAATGGGACTTCCTCAAAATTAAAGCCTTCTGCACCTCAAAGGAGTTTGTCAAGAAAGTGAAAAGAGAGCCTAAACAATGGGAGAAAATATTTGGTAACCATATATCTTAGAAGAGACTTATAACCTGCCTATATAAAGAACTCCTCTATCCTGATAATAAAAAGACAAACAACCCATTTAAAAAATGGGAAAATGATTTAAACAGACATTTCTCCAAAGAAGAAATACAAATGACTAAAAAGCACATGAAAAAATGCTCCAAATCTCTAGCTATCAGGGAAATGCAAGTCAAAACTACAATGAGATACCATCTTATTCCCATAAGATTGGCAGCTATGAAAAAAACAGAAGACCACAAATGCTGGAGAGGATGTGGAGGAATGGGAACACTCATCCACTGCTGGTGGGAATGCAGAAGGTTCCAGCCATTCTGGAGGACAATTTGACGTTTCTCAAAAAACTTGCCATATATTTGCCATATGACCCAGCAATTCCACTGCTGTATATGTGCCTAATAGAACTGAAAACAAGGACACAAACCAATATATGCACACCAATGTTCATAGCAGCATTGTTCATTATTGCCAAAAGTTGGAATCAACCCAAATGCCATCAACAGATGAATGGATAAATAAAATGTGGTATACACATACAATGGAATACTACTCAGCTTTAAGAATGAATACACTACAAACACACGTGATAACATGGATGAATCTTGAGAACCTTATGTTGAGTGAAGCAACCCAGGCATTGAAGGACAAATACTACATGACCTCAATGATATGAAATAAGTAAACCAAGCTGCCTCAGAGAGCTAGAGACAGGATGATAGGCTTAAAGGAAAATTGGGGGTAGAGGAAAGATGCACAACTGAGCAGAATCTAAGAGACAGATGAAGTAGATACAACTCCAGGTATTGGTTCCTTTGAGGGCTAAAGAGACCCACGGGCTATATGGTCATGGCAGATGGGGTTCACTGCCATGTCAGATGGCCCTTCTTTGGAGCTAGTGTTTCTGCATGATGAAACTGGGTTCAGATGGAATCTCTTTTCATTAGACTTTCATGCTACTTTACTGGAATTGTAGTTGGTGTTGGGGTTTAAGATATATTTAGGGGATTTGCATCTCTGGACTGACAATATGATAGCCAGGCCCTGAGCCTCAACAAGACTTCAGCTCCTACAATCTGATTTATTGGACTCACCTCACTCAGCTAAGATGGAGTTGAAGAAGGACAACCACCACACCATGGAGCCTAGAATGCCTACAACTGAAAGCAGCAGGATTGCATCCAGTATCCATGTGGAATCTGAGCCTCCTCTTGACATAGAGATGCCACGGACATAACCAATCCAAGGTCCACAGAGAAAAGGTGGCATTGGAGTGGAGTGGGAAAAGTGGACATGGTGGCTGGTATGGGTATGGGGAATGGCAGGAAGAGATGAGATATGGAGGCGCCTTTGGGACTTAGAGTTGCTCTGGATGGTGCTTCAGGGGCAATCACCGGACATTGTAAATCCTCCCAGGGCCCACTGGATGGAATGTGGGGGAGTATGGGCCATGATGTGGACCATTGACCATGAGGTGCAGAGATGCCCAGAGATTTACTTACCAAATGCAATGGATGTATCATGATGATGGGAGTGAGTGTTGCTGGGGGGGGGAGTGGTGGGGTGGGGGTGGTGGGGTTGAATGGGACCTCATATTGTTTTTTTAATGTAATATTTTTACAAAATCAATATTAAAAAAGGAAAAAAATAAAATAAAAAAAGAAAAAAAAGAAAAAAGAAAAGGGAAATGGAAAAAAAAAAAAGATGACACCTACATGGGTGAAATCTATGATGAGCTGGAGGTGACTATTTGTACAAGGAAGGGATAAAATGGGGGTGTAGGGTGATTTTTGGGTGGAATCAGGATAGACATTTAAGCATAATTCTAATCTAGAAAAGTAGAACACCTAATAATCCTGTGAGGCATCTACAGGAGGTCTAGTTGAGGAAACGCGGCAGTCTGGAGGGATGTTAGTGGATACTTAGCAAGGGTTTGAGGGTCCCTGTGGTACTTCACCACTGGGGTACTCCTGGAATCCAATGGACACTGTTGAGGGGTGTTAGGGAGATTCTGTTGGGACATATCTCCAGCCATACCAATGGTTCTGGGGAAAAGCTAGCAGATGTCTAAAGAGATTCTTGGAGAATTCTAGTGGATTTTGTATGTAAACTTTGTAGTTCAGAGGAAATTGATTCTTTTTAGCTCCAGACTGCCCAGTAGAGCTTGTTCACCGGGTCAGATTGGTGATCTAAAAGAAGGTTTTGAGAATGGCTATTAGACCAGATCCTCAGTTATTGTCCAAAGTCCTCCAATTTTGGAACCTGTGAAGGTCAGTTTATGCCCATAAGCTGAACAGCCCTAAGTAAAACCCTGGATGTTGAAAACATGCTCCAAGATGTTGTTGAATCTTAAGGAAAACAGCATTTAGAGCCCTTCAGGATCACCTTGGTCATGACTCTAGATGATAATAATGAACTGAGTTCACCTGTTCAAAACAGAGGTAATCTACTTAATGTTAGTAAGGGAGAGTTCTGCCCTGAGGGAAAAGTTCTATTATCTTACACCTTCAGAGTTCCTTGACCACAGCTACTGCCAGGACAAAACTGCAGACACTGTAGATGTTCTGGGATAGTCCTCCCCAAAGTTGCCCTGCAGAGGCAGGGATCATCCTGCAGTAATATGAGCAGTGGCCACAGCAGACTTGGCTGCAGCTACAAAGGCAGATGTTTGGATTGTCAAATAGTCCACACTTACAGCAATGGATTCAATGGCAAAGCAATGTAACCTATTTTTGACTATGTGTGCCCAGGGCTGCCAGTACATACCCGTATCCATGATTAAAGTGCACAGGGATTGAGAGAGACCTAAGATGACAACTGAGTCCCCATCATCAAGCTGTTTCCTAGCACAGAAGAGTCTGCTCTTCATGGTTAAAAGTTTTTTGTGTACTGCCTCTCCATACCAGGAAAGCCTGAACTCTGGCCAAACAAGGATATCATGCCTTGTGACTTTCAGAGAATTACAGCCAGAAAAAAAAAATGATATTTTCAGGTCCTCAAGTCCCAGTTTACCCCCCTGACACTGGTTTTGTTCCCTTTGTCATTCTCTATGTGCCTCAGCATGGATTAGAGAACCTCCAAAGATTTTTAACTACATTTGTCCAATAAGGTCGAAGGTCCTATTGTGTGCAGGGAAATGAAAACATTATGCTAAGTTGAGAGTTCAGTTGGAAAGTGGAGATTAGGGGTCATTCTTAGGTTTATAAAAAAACCTTTGACATATTAAAAGTTTTAGATACCATTCACAATTGATAGTGATCTCTACCACCACTGACAATATGATAGTGGGAGGACAAATGATACTCTGAGATTTGGGGTCAGAGGTCACCACCACTGAGACACTCGTCAAAGCTAATAACTGTATAATTGATATTGGAGGGCTGTCTATGTGCATCCTTATAGATGTTGCAAAAAAACCCTAATGGGAATTGCTGTCAGTGGGGTCATATTTGTGGGTGAAAGAAAGAATGTGAACATACACAGATATATTTTCACAGATTCATGGGCAGTGACTTCAGCTTGGCCATCTTCTCTTTAATAGTTTTTTGTTACCCATGTACATGTTTGAAAGAAAGGACAAGTGGAACATATTTTGTAAACAGACAGTGCTTCTTAGGTAAATGTATAGTCTGCATTATCCTCCCCAGAGCAAGAGAATATATGACCTATTACCTCCTTTATCCACAAGAGAATGGTCAGTGGGATTCAGTCAAGATCCTGATGTGGGCCTGTACACATGGACTTTATCTGATAGCAGAACTTCCAGAAGAAAATAAAAAACTTGTCCCGCCTGTCAGACCCTTCTGCAAGTTGGAAGAAAATGCTATGGGAAAATTGGGAAACATGGTAAACCTCTAGGATTTTGGATCATTTCCTTTAAGAGTGTTATTATAATTATGGATTTACACCTAAATGTGTTTTGGAATATATTTTTCCTTCCCAAATAATAGTATAAAGCGACTCTACCCATGTGAATATAGACTGAATTTATAATATTAACTTTGTTCAACAAAGTCACCACATATCCATTAATATTCATTTATTCCCTTAATGCTACTATGAAAAACTTGATTTATGTTTGGCCTTGATTTGTGAATTATTTTTTCTTTTTTTTAAAGATTTATTTATTTATTTCTCTCCCTCCCCCCCCCTCCACCCTGGTTGTCTGTTCTCTGTGTCTATTTGCTGTGTCATCTTTGTCCTCTTCTATTGTTGTCAGTGGCACGGGAATCTGTGTTTTTTTTGCTGCGTCATCTTGTGTCATTTTTCTGTGTGTGTGGCACCATTCCTGGGCAGGCTGCACTTTCTTTCACGCTGGGCCACTCCTTACAGGGCACACCCCTTGCACGTGGGGTTCCCTTATGCGGGGGACACCGCTGCGTGGCAGGGCACTCCTTGTGCACATCAGCACTGCGCATGGGCCAGCTCCAACGTGGGTCAAGGAGGCCCAGGGTTTGAACCGCAGACCTCCCATGTGGTAGACTGATGCCCTAACCACTGGGCCAAGTCCGCCGGTCCCTATTTTTTTCTTTATTTAAGAAACATTCATCCTTGTAATGACAGGAAAGAAATTATATTTGATACCTCATCCTCCTGCTGACATCATCATATGTCTGTTTTTCACATGACCACACCAGTTAGTCTTGCCCTGGGCCTCACTGCAAATAGCAAGGCCTTTACATCTACAAGATTTAGGTGATAAGCTGCACTGAATTTCTCCAAACATCCTTTACAGTTCTTTCTCCAAACTATCCTTGCTACTTCCTCTCCAAAATGCCCTTGGAGGTTCTTCTATGAAAGTGCACTTGGCAGTTCTGAATTATAACTTAAAATAATTTTCTATAATTTACTGCAATTTACAAGCAAGGGATATATGTCCATATGGCTTTAATGATAAAAGCTGCCCTCAGCTTCCCAAACTGACACTTCCATTTTTGCTTTTCATATTGCCATATAGTTTGAACCTGACAAACTTCAAATTCTGTGGGAAAGTCTTGGCCCTCTCTTCTGTGCCACAATAAAGTCAAGAGCTCAGATCCATGTATACAGTCCCCTGTTCCATGGAACCTCTTGGGAGAATAGGTTAAAGACCCATGCTTCTCTACTGTGCTCCCTTATTCCCACTTTTTGTTTCTGGGGTCTTTGATCTTAAAGAAAAAAATATTTTCATGTGTTCTCTGCCTGCTGGTGTTCTGAGTTTGCACCTCATCAACCTAGGAGCTTCCATATAACATCCAAAGCAATTGGCAAAGCAAAAATGGTGATTTGACATTGATTGTTGGCAGAGAGGAGGAGGGACTTTAGGGTGTTCTAGGCTTTTCAACATGCTCTCACAGGTGGCTGGCACCATTTGGGAAGCCTCCACTGCTTGCTGGTGTTTTGAGCACCACTTTGCTTTACTCTTTGTGATGCAAGGTGTTGCCTAGGATTTCACACCAAGTAGTGGATTAATTAAGGGTCTCTGGATATACAGAGAAGCATAGGCCTGCTCACTGGAGGTCACTTTATTGAGCTACTTGCCTTAGGGCAAAAGGGAATGGAGATTGGTCTCTATCACTCTCCTGAAAAGGGGTATGGGACTGGGTGAAACCATTGTAAATTTGATGTAAAATTTTTTCCATTATTATATAAAAATATTGAAGCCTACTTAAAATTTGAGAAAGTATGTTCCCAGTTCTGTTCTCTACCATGGTCTGTCTGGCAAGTCACCCAAAATTCCAAGGACAGCATTGTATTGAAATGACATCCTCCACTGCTAAATCCTGTCTGAGCTGTCCAAATGTATTATACCATCTTTAATTTAGGGAATATTTCCCCTGCCAGATATATAGGTGTGGCTGAGCGTGAGGGTCTCGTCCTCGCTCGGGCCCAAAAGTCGGGGGGCTTGCTCCTGCCAAACCACCGGCGGGGGGTGCCCCAAGAGGGAGCACCGGTTCTCCAGGCGTGGGGGACGCGTGGTTGGGGAAAAACCATGGAGACCGCTTGAGCGCAAGAACAGGTCTGCTTTATTATGGAAGTACACTTGGTTATATAGGGTTGGGTAGAGGGAGGAGTAAGATATAGGGAGGGCTAGCTGAGAGGTTTGGAATAGGGGAGGGGAAAGGGGGAGTGAGAGCTGGCCGGATGTTGGGCTAGGCGGGAGATAGAAAGGGGGAGGGCAGCGCCGGCCAGCCGCTAGCAGCAAAGGCCTAGTCAGGCGTGGTCACCTTATCTAGGCCCAGTGGGCAGAGGCGGTATCACTTCTTGCCGCACCGTTTGCTACTGTGGCAAGCCGGGCGCCCTTCCTCCCACATTTCCCCCTTTGTTTTTATTAAGCTCCTCCAAAAAGCTTGATTTGAGGAGGGAGGGGGACTGTGCCTGTCTTAGGTCGGGATTGCGCCCAGCCGGGCAATGCCCATGCCACACAGGTGGCCAGTCTTACCCGTCATGGGGAAGCGCGGCAGCAAAAGGCTGTGTCCCTGCCTTAGGTTGACTGGCGGGCCGATCCTGTTGCCCATCATTGGCTAACCAGTCCAGCACCTCGATGGAATGTTGGCGGCCTTAGATAAACAGGGTGGGGGAGGGGAAAGGGTAAGGGTAAGGGGTTAGGATGGGCGGTGAGAAGGGGTAGGGGCAGGGGAGCTGGGGCTTGGGTGCGTTGAGAGGCGGCTGGCCATTTGGGGAGGATGGCAATTAATGGAGACTCCTGGTGCGTCTTCGTTGGTGGTGCGGATTCGCTGGTACCGGACCTGGATGGGCTTACTAAGGACAGAGTTAACTTGATTTTTGACAAGCTGGACAGTTCACCTGATGACCCAGGGTCCTAGGGCTAATAGGAGGACAAGGGTGAGGAGCGGGCCTAGAAAGGGGAGAAAGTAAGAAAGGATTCCATTGGGCAGCCCCCAAGGGAAAGACCATCCGGCTTCACGTTCCTGCTTTCTCTTGTGGAGGCCCTCCCTAACTTGTACGAGGTTATCTCGAATGAGGCCAGAGTGGTTAGCATAGAAGCAGCATTCTTCTTCTAATGCTGTGCAGAGCCCCCCTTCTTTTAGGAGGAGGAGGTTTAGGCCCCTGTGGTTTTGGAGAACGACTTTAGACAGGGAGTTGAGAGATGTTTCAAGGTGGGCCATGGAAGTCTCAAGGCGGGCGATGTCTGCATCGACAGCTTGCCTAAGGGTTGAAAAGGAGTTATCTTGGAGGCTGAGAGCTGCAGATCCAGTGGCTGCACCGGCAAGACCTAGAAGGGTGGCAATTGTGATGGTGGTGAAGACTTCCTGTTTCTGCTCGTGCTGCGGGGAGCTGAAGTGCTGCCAGGAGTCAAAGAATTGGTTATCAGTATAAAAGAGAATGCGGGGGGCAATGAGTATGAGCACACAGGTGTCGCTGGTGGAGTTAAGGGTTTGAACATTGAGACATGGAGTGAGGCCAGAGGAAGAACATAGCCATTTGGTATTATTAAGGGGAATTAGGAACTTAGCGGCTGCATTAGGGGTGTGAGTTAGGCTGCAGAGGGATTGCATGGAGGGGAGAACTTTGCCGCTGATTTTTATTATACAGAGTCCAGTCTGGGAAACTGATCGGAGGGTGAGTCCTCTTTTTGTTTGGTTCCAATTGCAAGAGGTACCAGTGGAGTCTGGGGAGGCGCGATAGGCGCTGTTGGTAGCTAAGGCTTCATAGAAGGGAGCCGCGGCGGAGAAGCAGAGCCAGCAACGTTGTGTAAGTTTGGGCTGGGATAAGTTTAAGGAGATAAATGATGCGTTGAGGAGGGCTACAAGAGGGTTGGGGGGTGGCAGGGTTTGGCGGTGGGGAGGATACCTAGTGATGGAAGGATTTAAGGTGGTAGCAGGAGGAGAAGGAGAAACAGAGGGAGGAGGGGGAGGCCGTGTGTGGGGAGGATTGAGAACTTGATTTGGGCCCACGGCGGCGGATTGTGTGCGGATTGAATTTTTCTTTATAATGAAAAAGGCACCGTAATCATAGTTGCTCATGTAAAGTCGGGCTCCCCAGGTGCGGCCCTGTAGCCAGCCTGCATTTTTAGGGTTTTTGACAGTGAGTGTGATGCTGCCCTAGTGACCTTTATCTTTAAAAGAAAACGAGAGATAGGGGTCCCTATTGGGAGCTCCCGACCATCTGTGGGCCATGGTTTTGCACCCCCAGGAGGGGCAGTAATAGTGCGCTGGGTCATGGCAGCCTCTGGCCGTGGAAGGACAAATATAGAAGCCTGAGACTTCATGATTATAGGGGCCATTAAGGCCTGTAAGTGAGCTGTACCAACACCAGTGAGTATTGTGTGTAATGTCTTGAAGGGAACCACCACTGGCGAAAGGAAGGTTGGCAAGATTACATATGTGCACTGTGAAGGAGGGAGCACCCGCAGTAATGTTATTAGCAAGGAGCTTTTCCTGCTGCCAAAGAGAGAGTGTCCAGTTAAAGGGCTGATGGCTTATACTAGCCTGGTCCGTAGTGGAGGGGAGCAGAGCTAACATGAAAAGCAGGAGAGAGTGTAGATTTTTAGGTTTTTTGTTTGAAGCTAAGGCGCGGACAGCAAGCTGTACTAGCTGTCCAAGGAGGAGGGTGTCATGAGCTAGATCTGCGGCCATATTTAGCCTCTCCATCCGATGGGCGAGTGCTCTCATCATTTGTCGTTGGAACCTGCTGCTGGCCGGTGGCGGGTTTGACGTTTTTTTTCGGGGATCCAGAGCGGCTGGGAGGCATTTTCTGGAAAGACACAAGCAAACCCTCTGCCTTGGGTGAGAAGGGGACTGGGTCCCTGCCAATTGTTTGTTTCTGGGTCCTTCCAAAACACCATCGGGGCAACTGTTGGTGCGTAGGAGGGGCCCCAATGCTTATGGAGGGGGGAAAGACCGTTTTTATTAAAGGAGAGGAGGTTTATGTGAATGAGGCAGGCAGTGATAATGTCGCCTGGTTGACTATGTGGGCGTAGATTCTTCTCTTATTGAATTTGCACTTTGAGCTGGCGGTGGATGCATTCTACTATAGCCTGCCCCTGGGGGTTGTATGGAATGCCGAAGTGGTGAGTAATGTTGTAGAGCTGGAGAAATGCAGCGAATGAGGAGTTGTGATACTCAGGCCTATTATTGGTTTTTAAATCCCATGGGACTCCCATGAATAAGATGGCTTGCCGCAATGCTTTAATGCAATGCTTGGCTGTTTCCCTGGTAAGGGGACAGCGTAGCAAAGGTGAGAAAAGGTGTTGACTGTGACATGGACATACTTGAGGTGCCCAAATGACTGCACATGGGTGACGTCTATTTGCCATCGGGAGTTTGGCTTGAGGCCACGGGGGTTGACCCCTTGTGGCTGCAATGGTTCAAGCGGCAAGAAGGGGGCGCATGTTTTACAGGCGCGCACCAAATGCTTGCAAGTTTCCTTGGGGAGGCCCGGCAAAAGACGTTGAAGTGAGGCCGCTGAAAAGTGGAACTTAGAATGGAGAAGTTTGGCTTGATTGACCAAGTCTCCAACAGTGGCTATTGTATGGGTGGAGACGGTTTGGTCGGCAGCAGAGTTACCTGCGGCTAGAGGCCCGGGCAGCCTTGAATGGCTGCGAATATGAGAAATGTACCATGGCTGTGTGCGGAGCTCGAGCTCTCGCTGCAAGGCACGGAGTGCTTGATCAATGGGCGTGTCACGTGGAAAGAAAACAGCGTGGGCAATAACTGAACAAACTTGCA
The DNA here is from genome assembly GCF_030445035.2 of Dasypus novemcinctus. NCBI lineage: Eukaryota > Metazoa > Chordata > Mammalia > Cingulata > Dasypodidae > Dasypus > Dasypus novemcinctus. Next base: position 13,429,518 of record NC_080700.1, on the reverse strand, counting down.
GGGCGTACTGACTATCAGTGAAGATGTTGACGGGCTCATTGCCGTGGTGTTGGAAGGCAGTGAGGATGGCTAGTATCTCGCCCACCTGAACCGATCGGGATGGGTTTGGCAGTAGACGGTTGGCAAGTCACGGCTGGGAGAGTAGGCAATATAAGTAAACTTGGTCTTAGAGGCATCTGTGAAGACAGTAGTGGAGTTGGAGAGAGGCTTGGAGCCAGGGAAAGGGTGGTATAGTGGGGAGAGGGGGAGCCTTGTGAGGCCCTGGAGCAACTTGTGTGTGTGGGGGGTAATGGCAGTCAAAGGTCCCGTGGAAGATTTCTAGAAGAATTTGAGCACGGGGGTTTTCGGAGAAAAGGGCAGTGGTGTGCTTGTCAGTAAGGCATACATATTCAGAATCAGAGACAATATTCAAGGACTCTTAAAACATTTGTAAAACTTTAATGATGGCTCAAAGCTCTGTGCATTGAGCAGATGAATAAGGAGTTGGCCAAACCTGTTCTTTTTGGAAAGTAACACATGCTGTTTTTTTTTTTTATGCTGCTTTTTCATTACTATTACTATCAGTAAATACTGTACAAGATGGTTGGGCTATGCACATAGCCTTGAAAAGCACTGCAAAAGTTTATTGTTGGGTTCTTTACAGATAAAGGAATGCAGCTGGCTTGATTTGTCCAAGAAGACATTAAAGAAAGTCTTAGGAAGTTTTAAAACAAAGTGATAGCCATACAGCTGGACTTTAACTTTTTGCAACAAACTAGCAGTATTTGGGATTGCTGCATACTACAGAGTTGTTACTTTAATCTATGATAAGAGGTTGTTTCTGTGACACATACTCTTTTATAATAATTAAAACTATAATTAACCACATTGTACTTTTTTTTAATATTATGCTAAAATATTGGTAACTTTATACACTTTTAAGCATTCATAGAAACCTTTTATCCATACGACTTTAATTAATAGAGGGTTTAAGGGAAGAAAAAGTTGTTAATTTTATAACACTGTAAAACACCTTTATTTGGCTTATAACATATTAAATGAACTTAATTATTACTTTAATTTTTCTTTCAAGGTAAAAGAACAAATCTGCTACAATTAGTTTGGAACAAAAGGCCACTGTTCAGGATTAGGTCTTGAGAAAGCAGTTTTGAACGTTATGTTCCTTTAAGAGATAAAGCTTTCCTTCTTGGAACACCGAGGAAACGATAAGCACAAGAAACATAAGACAGACTCTCTTTGTATACTGACTGAGGATAAGAACTTTTATCAAAACAGATTAATAGTGAGAGGCCTTGAGAAAGAACAAAAAAATTAACTTTGCATCAGCATACTACTCGAAGACTCATTAAATTTTATTTAACTTTAACTGTAAAAATTCCTTTTCCACCAACTTTCTGCAGTTTCAGCATTCACTCAGGTTCCGTCTTATACTCTACTTTTTCCAATAGTCAATTATTTTATTTCAGGACAAAATTATTTTCTGTTTCCTTAATAATAAAAACACATTCCATATAGCTACATCAAAGTTATCAAGCAAACCTCTTATAACAATACTGTGAACATTAAACAAGCTTGTTAAAATAATGAACTTTTCTTTAAATACTTAGTAGCATGCAATATTAGAAACAGTTTCCTAGAAGTAAGTTGGCAGGGGAGGCTGGTTGCTGCCAATCTTTCCTGTTATAAAATTACCTTTTATTATTATCATCATCAATTCAGTTTTATATATATTTAAGAATGACCTTTTGGAATTAGCCATTTAATACTTTAATGTAAACAGTGCTTTATTAAACCTTTTATTTATAACCATATAGACTACTGAAGACAAATTTTATGTTTATAGAACACATTCCCTTACTTAAAGTTATCACAATACCTTTTACAGCTTGCCATCTGCAAATTAAGTTTCAAGAGTTTATGAAAATTAGTCATCCTACTTTAGGACAAAATACACCTTTTTGCAAAACTTATTACATTTCAGTTAGCATTTTCACAAACTTTTAACCTTTTTTAATATTCATTTAAGCTTTACATTCTTTATATTATCCTGTGAAGAAAAATAAGTTATTCATTTTAATCTGGGCAAGAACAACCTTTTATGAACACGTACAGTTAATCTTGTCAATCAAGACTTACAATTTCTATTATTGTAGATATCTTATTAACATTTAAGCTCATGTATTGATATAATAAACTTAAGTATTAATATAAGCGCTTATTTAATTTTTGGCCATTTGGATAGAGCTCTTTTATAAATTTTTATTAATTTATATTTACCATCCGGAGGTATCAAAATATACACTGACATTGAACGAACAGACAAACACAGAACAATCACAACACAGTAACAGAAACATACAGTTTACAATTAACTCATAATTCTTTCTTTCTTGGTATAGCTGCTTTTAAGTTCTTATTAAGATTTCCTCTGGAATCCATGTTGCCTGTAACATGCAAGCTTGTGCTCGGAAACATTCCTATCAGTTATCAGCAATCAGCTAAAATAACCTGAGCAGCAGTTAGGCAGACCATTAGCACACATTTTTGGATAATTACTGTAAGACTATACTGAGACTTGAAGTTCTGGAGATAATTATTGATTTAAAACTGAAAATTCCTTTTAGACCTTGATAAAAATTTTGTACTCATTTTATTATCTTGGTTAAATAAGTCTAATTAGAGTTAGCATGGAAATAAAACAAACACAAATGTTGCCACGTTTTTCTCTCATAGCTACATTGTCATGTAGATAGTAGGGAGCTTGAGGAGTTGTGAAAAGGGTGGGCGGGCATTTGTTGGAACAGAGTTGATTGCCTTATAAGCTTGTGTGGATTTTTGGGCTTGTGGCTGGCCTTGTTGATAGGCGGGGCCAATTTCAGATAGGTATCAGGGTCCGAGAGATTGGCAGTGAAAGCCAGGGGTTGAAGGGGGCTAGTAGATCCTAGTAAGCCTGGAGCTGCTGCCCGAAACTTTGCATTGGTGGCAGGCTAGTAGGCCAGCAAGCGCCCAAACGTGCGGGGCCTGCTGGCTGGAGAAAGAGACTCCCATTTAGAAGAGTAGAAAGGGGAGGGGGAGAGCGAATAGGAACGCGAGGAAAAGGACGAAAGTGACTAGAGGGCGGGAACTGCCGAAGAGGAGAGCCAGGAACAACACGCAGAGAGGTGAGAGAAGGAGACAGGGGAAAAGCTGGCTGGGGTTCATGGGTGTCCGGTCTACCAGAGTTGACATGTGGCGAGCCATGGATTAAAAGGGAGCAAGAGGTCCCAGTATTTTTGGAGCTGCCGCAGGGAAACGCGGACTCCATTGGTATCGAGCAGGGCAGCAAGGGCCCTGACTTGTGGCGCCTGACGCGTTGATAAAGAGGCACCCGTGGGGGAGGGGCAAGATGGCGGCTGAGTGAACATCCCTGTTAGAGTCTTCTGCAGGGAATCGGCTAGGCGGCGTTGGAGACTCTTTGGGACCGGATTGTTTCGGGATTTTTGCTGGTCCGGAGGTGTCTGGACATCGATTTGGAGGGAAGGTAACAGAGAGGATTCATCTGTGAAATATACACGGAGATCCCAGCTACCTGTAGAGGATTCCCTTCTTGGGTAGGCGGAGACGAGGCATCTAGCCCCGCTCGGTGGGGCTGAGCCAGGCCGGGCCGCAGCAGCGGACGCCGGAGCGGGGCCGGGCGGGGCCGAGCCAGGCCGAGCCGGGCCGCGGTAGCGTTTGGAGCCGGGCGGGGCCGGTGCAGGCCCCGGCTGCCGGCCGCGGTAGCGTTTGGAGCCGGGCGGGGCCGGTGCAGGCCCCGGCTGCGGGCCGCGGTAGCGCTTGGAGCCGGGCGGGGCCGGTGCAGGCCCCGGCTGCGGGCCGCGGTAGCGCTTGGAGCCGGGCGGGGCCGGTGCAGGCCCCGGCTGCGGGCCGCGGTAGCGCTTGGAGCCGGGCGGGGCCGGTGCAGGCCCCGGCTGCGGGCCGCGGTAGCGCTTGGAGCCGGGCGGGGCCGGTGCAGGCCCCGGCTGCGGGCCGCGGTAGCGCTTGGAGCCGGGCGGGGCCGGTGCAGGCCCCGGCTGCCGGCCGCGGTAGCGCTTGGAGCCGGGCGGGGCCGGTGCAGGCCCCGGCTGCCGGCCGCGGTAGCGCTTGGAGCCGGGCGGGGCCGGTGCAGGCCCCGGCTGCCGGCCGCGGTAGCGCTTGGAGCCGGGCGGGGCCGGTGCAGGCCCCGGCTGCGGGCCGCGGTAGCGTTTGGAGCCGGGCGGGGCCGGTGCAGGCCCCGGCTGCGGGCCGCGGTAGCGCTTGGAGCCGGGCGGGGCCGGTGCAGGCCCCGGCTGCGGGCCGCGGTAGCGTTTGGAGCCGGGCGGGCCCGGGTCAGGCCGCGGTGGGTACGGAGCCAGGCAGGGCCGGTCCAGGCCGCGGTGGCGGGAGGTGGACGCCGGAGCCGGCTGGGCCGCTGTAGCGAGCGGAGCTGGGCGGAGCCAGGCCAGGCCAAGGCGGCGTGAGGAGCTGGGCAGAGCCGGTCCAAGCCTCCGCGGCGGGCGGAGCCGGGCCTGCGGAGGGGTTTCTGGTTTTGTTTTTTTGTTTTTTTGTTTTTTTTTTTTTTTAATTTTACTTAATTTTTTATTTTTATTTTTTTTTTTTTTGAGCATCTGCAGTACCGGGGAGTTCGTGGGCCCTGGGCGGCCTATTGGGGGTTTGTGGGAAGGGAGGTGCTTGCAGACCCATTTGGGCAGACAGACGGGGAGGTTTTAGGGCAAAGCGGGGGGAAGTTGTTGTTTTAGATAGTGTTGCAATTGTGACACGTGTGTACCTGTATCTCTCTTCTCCCTATCCGTTCCCCACCGTTTGCCCATCCTCTTTTTCTTTCTTCCTTTCTTCTTGCCTTTCTTTTTTCTTTATTATAATTAGTTTTTTTTTTTTTCTTTTCGGTTTTCTCTTTCCCTCTTGTCCCTCATCTTCCACTTATTTTTACTTTAATTCAAGTATACAATAGGTGCTACAGGGAACACCTCACATTTGCTGGGTTTTCCCATCCTCCACTGCCTCATTTCTGTGTGAACTGATTTAGGCTACCTACACTATCCCCCTTCCCCTGCATCTTGATATCCACTATCATCTACTGTCTCTCCTATATTCCACCCCCCACCTCCCGTTCTTTGATCCACAAAGTGTCTAACTCTTAATTTCTAATACCTTTGTTCTGTTTTCTGTCTATTATCCACTCTTGAAACTATTACCTTTCTTTTCTTTTTCCCTCTCTCATGAAAACAATAGCTGTGTAGTTCATACCATATTCCTCCCAAATTCAGTCATCAACTTCATAAAAGGTACTCTACCTACAGCTATAACTCTATACAATCTACATGAATCTAACCTCCATCCTTCCAGATCTCATATTCCTGCTTTATTAACATACATCACCAATACAACTTTACACTTTTCCCTTGCTTACACAATTGCCTTTCCCCAACACTAATACTTTCCTCTAAAGTGAACTTAACCAACAACAAGTAACTAGAATAAGAAGAAAAAAGTGACAAAGAGAAGATATAACACCTGTGCAAAAATAACAACTAATTAACCTCCAGGAGCAGACAAAGAAGCTAAGGAACTGATTAAATTCATCAAAATAAAGAGATGACCAGAAAGCAACAAAAATCTACGAACCAAACCAATAATCAGGAAAACATGGCTGAATCCAATCAACAAACCAATAATCACGAAGGGGAGCAAAACTTGGCACAAGCAATGAAAGATCTCAGAACATTTATCACCGACAAATTTGATGCAGTAATGAAAGAGGTTAACAACATGAAGACATCACTTGGAGGGGAAATTGCAGACATACGCAAAAACATAACAGATATGATGGGAATGAACACCACAGTTCAAGAAATCAAAAATACACTTGCAGCAAATATCAGCAGACTAGAAGAGACAGAGCAGAGAATTAGTGATGTGGAAGACAGTACATCAGAAATCAAACAGATAGTAGAAGGGGTCAATAAGAAGATAGAAAAAATCCAATTAGGATTTAGGGACCTGAATGACAATGCAAAACGCTCAAACATACGTATTATAGGCATTCCAGAAGGTGAAGAGAAGGGAAAGGGGTCAGAAAGAGTGTTGCAGGAAATAATGGCTGAAAACTTCCCAAATCTACTGAAAGAGACAGATGTACATATCCAAGAAGCACAGCGCACTCCACAAGTCATAAACCCCAACAGGCCCACCCCAAGACATATACTTGTCAAATTATCCAATGCTCAAGACAAAGAGAAAATCCTAAAAGCAGCAAGAGAAAAGAAAACCATCACATACAAGGGAAGCTCAATTAGATTAAGTGCTGATTTCTCTTCTGAAACCATGGAGGCAAGAAGACAGTGGTATGATATAGTCAAGGTACTAAAGGAAAAAAATTTCCAACCAAGAATACTCTATCCAGCTAAACTAGCATTCAAACATGATGGAGAGTTCAAAATATTCGCAGACAAACAGAAACTGAAAGAGTATACCAACAAGAAACCTCCCCTTCAAGAAATTCTAAAGGGAGTTCTGCAGGAAGAAAGGAAAAAGCAGGAAAGGCAAAGTTGGAGGAGAGTATAAGACCAACAACAACAACAAAAAAGACAAAAAAAATATACAAACAAAATATGACAAACACAAATCCAATCAAAATATGGCTAACACAAATAAATCCTTGATAGTAATAACACTGAATGTCAATGGATTAAACTCACCTATCAAAAGATTCAGACTGGGACACTGGATAAGGAAATATGACCCATCCATATGCTGTCTACAAGAGACACATCTTAGACCCAGAGACGCATGGAGATTGAAAGTGAAAGGCTGGAAAACAATCATACAAGCTAACAATAACCAAAAAAAGGCAGGAGTAGCTATATTAATATCAGACAAAATAGACTTTAAATGTGAAACAATTGTGAGAGACAAAGAAGGATACTACATTTTAGTCAAAGGGAAAATCTGTCAAGAAGATCGAACAATCATAAATATCTATGCCCCTAACAAGGGTGCCTCTAAATACGTCAGGCAAACGCTGGAAAAACTAAGTGAAAGAATAGATACATCTACAATTATAGTGGGGGATTTTAATACACCACTATCAACGCTGGACAGAACATCTCAAAAGAGAATCACCAAAGAAACAAAACATCTGAATAGTATAATAGAGGAGCTCGATCTAATAGACATATATAGATCGCTACACCCAAACACAGCAGGATATACATTTTTCTCAAGCGCACATGGATCATTCTCCAAGATAGATCATATGCTAGGCCACAAAGAAAGGCTGAACGAATTCAGAAAGATTGAAATCATACAAAACATTATCTCTGACCACAGTGGAGTCAAGCTGGAGATTTGCAAGGGAAAGAAGCCCAGATTTCACACCACGATTTGGAAATTAAACAACACACTCTTAGAAAAACAGTGGGTCAAAGAGGAAATCTCAAAAGAAATCAATGACTACCTTGAAACAAATGATAATGATAACACAACATACCAAAATTTATGGGATGCAGCAAAAGCAGTACTGAGAGGGAAGTTTATAGCCATAAATTCATATATCAAAAAAGAAGAAAGAGCAAAAATTGAAGAACTAACTGCACATTTGAAGGAATTAGAAAAACAACAACAAAGTAACCCAACAGGAAGAAGAAGGAAGGAAATAACAAAGATAAGAGCAGAACTAAATGAAATAGAAAATAAGAAAGCACTTGAACAGATAAACAAGACCAAGAGCTGGTTTTTTGAGAAGATTAACAAAATTGACAAACCTTTAGCAACACTAACAAAGAAAAAAAGAGAGAAGATGCAAATACACAAAATAAGAAATGAGAAAGGCGATATCACCACTGACCCCACAGAAATAAAGACTATCATAAGAGGATATTTTGAAAAACTATATTCCAACAAAAATGACAATCTAGAGGAAATGGACAAATTCCTAGAAACACATAAACAGCCCATATTGACAAAAGAAGAAATTGATGATCTTAACAAACCAATCACAAGCAGAGAGATAGAATCAGTTATTAAAAATCTCCCAACTAAGAAGAGCCCAGGGCCAGATGGCTTCACAGGTGAATTCTATAAAACATTCCGGAAAGAACTGACACCAATCCTGCTGAAACTATTCCAAACCATCGAAACAGAAAGAACATTACCCAACTCCTTCTATGATGCCAACATTACCCTAGTACCAAAGCCAAACAAAGACATCACAAGAAAGGAAAATTACAGACCAATTTCTCTAATGAACCTAGACGCAAAAATACTTAACAAAATACTTGCTAATCGTATTCAACAACACATTAAACGTATTATACACCACGACCAAGTGGGATTCATCCCAGGTATGCAAGGATGGTTCAACATAAGAAAATCAATCAACGTAATACACCATATAAACAGATTGAAGGAAAAAAATCACATGATTATATCTATTGATGCAGAAAAAGCATTTGACAAAATACAGCACCCTTTCTTGATAAAAACACTCCAAATGATTGGAATACAAGGAAATTTTTTGAACATGATAAAGAGTATATATGAAAAACCTAAAGCCAATATTGTTTACAATGGAGAAATCCTAGACTCCTTCCCTCTAAACTCAGGAACAAGACAAGGATGCCCACTGTCGCCGCTCCTATTTAACATTGTCTTAGAAGTACTTGCTCGAGCACTGAGGCAAGAACCAGAAATAAAAGGCATTCAAATTGGAAAGGAAGAAGTCAAAATTTCATTATTTGCAGATGACGTGATCCTATACATAGAAAACCCTGAGAGATCTACAACGAAGATTCTAGAACTCATAAATGAGTTTAGTAAAGTCGCAGGTTATAAGATCAATGCGCAAAAATCAGTAGCATTTCTGTACACCAATAATGAGCAAGATCAGGAGGAAATCAAGAAACAAATACCATTCACAATAGTAAATAAAAAAATCAAATACCTAGGAATAAATTTAACTAAAGAGGTAAAGAACTTATACACTGAGAACTATACAAGATTGTTCAAGGAAATCAAAGAAGACCTAAATAAATGGAAGACTATTCCTTGTTCATGGATAGGAAGACTGAACATTATAAAGATGTCTATCCTACCAAAATTGATCTACACATTCAATGCAATCCCAATAAAAATCAATGCAGCCTTCTTTAAGGAACTAGAAAAACTAACTATGAAATTTATTTGGAAAGGAAAGAGACCCCGAATAGCCAAAGACATACTGAAAAAGAAAAACGAAATTGGAGGAATCACACTACCTGACTTCAAAACATACTATAAAGCTACGGTGGTGAAAACAGCATGGTATTGGCATAAGGAGAGACATATAGACCAATGGAATCGAATTGAAAGCTCTGATATAGAACCCCACATATACAACCACATAATATTCGATAAAGCCACCAAACCCTCTCAACTGGGAGAGAGTGGCCTATTCAACAAATGGTGTCTGGAGAACTGGATAGCCATATGTAGAAGAATGAAAGAGGATTACCATCTCACACCTTATACAAAGATCAACTCAAGATGGATCAAAGACCTAAATATAAGAGCCAAGACCATAAAAACCTTAGAAAGCAGTGTAGGGAAACATCTACAGGACCTTGTAATAGGTAATGGATTTATGAATATCTCACCAAAAGCACGAGCAGCAAAAGAACTAATAGATAAATGGGACTTCCTCAAAATTAAAGCCTTCTGCACCTCAAAGGAGTTTGTCAAGAAAGTAAAAAGGGAGCCCACACAGTGGGAGAAAATATTTGGCAATCATATATCTGATAAGAAACTTATAACTTGCATATATAAAGAACTCCTACATCTTGAAAATAAAAAGATAAACAATCCATTTAAAAAATGGGAAAAAGACTTAAACAGACACTTCTCCGAAGAAGAAATACAAATGGCAAGAAAGCACATGAAAAAATGTTCCAAATCTCTAGCTATCAGGGAAATGCAAATCAAAACCACAATGAGATACCATCTTACACCCATAAGATTGGCAGCTATGAAAAAAACAGAAGAATACAAGTGCTGGAGAGGATGTGAAGGAAGGGGAACACTCATTCACTGCTGGTGGGAATGCAGAAGGATCCAACCATTCTGGAGAACAGTATGGCGGTTTCTCAAAAAACTAGCCATAGATTTGCCATATGACCCAGCAATACCACTGCTGGGAATATACCCAGCAGAACTGAAAACAAGAACACAAACCAATATATGTACACCAATGTTCATAGCAGCATTGTTCACTATTGCCAAAAGTTGGAATCAACCCAAATGCCCATCAACAGACGAGTGGATCAATAAAATGTGGTATATACACACAATGGAATACTACTCGGCTGTAAGAACAAACACACTACAAACACATGTGATAACATGGATGAATCTTGAGAACCTTATGTTGAGTGAAGCAACCCAGACATTGAAGGACAAATACTACATGACCTCAATGATATGAAATAAACAAGCTGCCCTAGATAGCAAGAGACTGAACGATAGGCTTGCAGGAAATCGGAGGGTGGAGGAAGGATATGAGCCGATGTCTGCAGGGGTGGAATTTAAGACGAGATGGTGGTAAGTATGAACACAAAGAAGAGATAAAAGGGGGGCAAGGGGTTGCCTTTGCTTGGGGCTTTGCGGGTTTGAGGGTGGTTGGGGAGGGACGGGTGGGTAACGTTGCCCAAAAGTGGGGGGAGGGAGGGGTAGCATACGAACCAGGAGAGGGTCAGGTGTTGGTGGAGAGTAAAATGCCGAGAAAATCATATCAAAATATAATAAAGAGGGTTACCTGTTTAGAATGCTCGGAGGGGAGGGTCTGATGCAGGACGGGCTCCTGGGGAATGTCTAAATGCTCATTCTGCCAGAGTGGGTGACACCATGGGGTAGAAACCCAAGTAGTGAGAGTGGGGGTGGACCCACATCCTGGGGAGGACTAATGCCATCCAATAGAGGGAACTGTATCCCTCGAGAGAAAGGGTGGCTCCCAGGGCATTGGGGCAGTTGAGCAAGTTAGGCCCTGAACACTATTCCATCTATCTCTGGAAGTGGCTCCTCAGGAAACGGAGGTTGGCTATCACTGAGGGCACCAAGGTGGAAGGGAAAATGGACGTTAAATGTGTGGAACCAAAGTAAATGGGGGGTAAGAGAGGAGTTTCTTGAGAGTACACAAGGATGGATATAAAACATGTAATATTACACCATAACATATAGGAGATGACAGACTGATAATGTAAACCATAATGTAAAACATAGGATAACTAAAAATGTAAAGAACTGTGTATCCTAAAGTATGCACCATAATGTAAACACAGATGTCACCTTGTTAGAAAGCTAATGTCTCAGACTCTGTACATCACTTTAAGTAAATATGATATGAATAGGTCCTAAGAGTATCGCTGTGGAAGGGAAAAGGTTTTCTGGTGGATGTGTGGGAGTGCTGTATATTATATATATACATTGCTGTGGTCTAGGACTCCTGTGAAGAAAAGCTGAATAATTAGGGGGGGGGGGAAAAAAAAAAGAACAAAAAAGAAAAAAATAGGATGTGGAATTTTTTCAAGTCAACATTCTTTATCTAAGTTCTTTATCTAACTTTATCCAAGTTCTTTATCTATCCTTTAAACTCATCGCTATATGCCATTCCCTAGTAAGGGACCATGACATTATATTGGGCTTCAAATTTCGGGGAGTTCTGGATCACAGAGTGTTTCAACAATGGCAATGGAGGGATACTGGTATGGGATACCAATGACAGGTGATATATGACTGACAGGGAGCGGTACAGAACATATGTCCAGGGTGCATGGCAATGTTTGGATATACTCATAGTGGCAACAATTAAAAACCACAGTAGGGGGGGTACTGGGTTCCTGGCCAGTGGTGCTCTGTCGTGGTCCCTAGGGGAGCAGTGACAGTCTCCCAGGTACAGTGGTGGGGACCGGGAGGGAGTGAGGGTTCAACAGTGAGCCCCTGATACTAATGACTATGCTTGTGAGCTGATAAACCCAAAATAAGAAGAAGGCCTAGAGCAACTTTGTGCCTGGGAATTTCCTTCTGTCAGCCTTCATGTTACTCAAATGTGGCCAGTCTCGAAGCCAAACTCAGCATGTAAATGCAATGCCTTCCCCCCAGCGTGGGACATGACACCCGGGGATGAGCCTCCCTGGCAACGAGGGACCACTATCAACTACCAACTGATGATGCAACTGGAAAATGACCTTATACGGAAGGTTCAATGCGGATCAGCAGAATATCCATGTCTACATAAAATACCATGACTTTAAAATGCTGTTTGACCTAAAGTAAGGGGGAAATGGAAAGGAGAAATGAGTTTATATGGCTACGAGTTTCTAAAAAAGAGTCTGGAGGCTGGCAGAAGGTTTGCCCTCATGCACAACTGAGCAGAGTCAGAGAGACAGATAAAGCAGATACAACCCCCAGATATTGGTTCCTTTGAGGGCTAAAGAGACCCATGGGAGTTATGGTCATGGCCAATGGGGTTAACTACCAGGGCAGATGGCCCCTCTTTGGAAATGGTGTTTATGTGTGATAAATCTGGACTCAGATGGGATCTCCCTTCATAAGACTTTCATGCTAATGTGCTGGAGGTGCAGTTAATGTTGGGGTTTAAGATATATTTAGGGGATTTGAATCTCTGGACTGACAATGTGATAGCCAGATCCTGAGCCTCAACAGACTCCAGCACCTACAATCTGATTTATTGGACTTACCACACTCAGCTAAGATGGAGGTGAAGAAGGACAACCACCACACCATGGAGCCTAGAGTGATTACAACTGAAAATGGGAGGATTGCATCCAGCATCCAGGTGGAATCTGAGCCTCCTCTTGACATAAAGGTGCAATGGACACAACCAATCCAGTGTCCACATAGAAGAGGTGGCATTGGATTGGGAAAAGTGGACATAATGGACAAAGGGTATGGGGAAAGGCAGGAAGAGATGAGAGGTGGAGGCGTCTTCGGGACATGGAGCTGCCCTGGATGGTGCTTCAGAGGTAATCACCGGACATTGTAAATCCTCACAGGGCCTACATGATGGAATAGAGGAGAGTATGGGCCATGATGTGAACCAATGTATATGAGGTGCAGAGGTGCCCAAAGATGTACTTACCAAATCCAATGGATGTGTCATGATGATGGGAACGAGTGTTGTTGGGGGGGGGGAGAGGGGGGTGGGGGGGTGGGGTTGAATGGGACCTCACATATATATTTTTAATGTAATATTATTACAAAGTCAATAAAAAATTAAAAAATTGAAAAAAAAAAAAAAAAAAAAAAAAAAGAGGCACCCATGTCAGGATAGGAGTGGGACGACGGCGAGGGGTCCCTACCTGGAGAACGAGGATGGGCCGTCCGATTCACAGCAGCAGCAGCAGCAGAGAGGGGCCGAGGGAGGAGCTTCCACGTTGGGCGCCAGTTGTGGCTGAGCGTGAGGGTCTCGTCCTCGCTCGGGCCCAAGAGTCGGGGGGGCTTGCTCCTGCCAAACCACCAGCGGGGGGTGCCCCAAGAGGGAGCACCGGTTCTCCAGGCGTGGGGGACGTGCGGTTGGGGAAAAACCACGGAGACCGCTTGAGTGCAAGAACAGGACTGCTTTATTACGGAAGTACACTTGGTTATATAGGGTTGGGTAGAGGGAGGAGTAAGATATAGGGAGGGCTAGCTGAGAGGTTTGGAATAGGGGAGGGGAAAGGGGGAGTGAGAGCTGGCCGGATGTTGGGCTAGGTGGGAGATAGAAAGGGGGAGGGCAGTGCCGGCCAGCCGCTAGCAGCAAAGGCCTAGTCAGGCGTGGTCACCTTATCTAGGCCCAGTGGGCAGAGGCGGTATCACTTCTTGCCGCACCGTTTGCTACTGTGGCAAGCCGGGCGCCCTTCCTCCCACATATAGGGAGGTGGTATACAAATGATTGGGATAACATGGAAACCCACTGCCCAAATGTATGCAGGGGTTCATAACCCTTATGTTGCTGCTCCCTTTCTGCTGTCATTTTTTTTTTTTGTCTCCTGGCACCATGGGTTATAGAGGGTCCCATCCTTGGCTGAGTACATAACCACTCTGAGATCAATTGGGACACCCTGGAGAGAGGTAGCAGAACATGAGGCAAGTCAGAGGGATTCCCCTCACCAACATATTTTTTCCAGCAAGACATACAATGTCAAACAATCCTTGGATGGAAAGGATATGGTAATTCAAATCAGAAATTTTACCAGTGTAAAAATTAAATTATTCTTAAGGTCATTATTTGGCAGAAGGGAGAATCAGCAACTGATCACTTGCTATGTGTGTTCAACAAGGGGTCTGAATTAAGAATAGTTGCCCAGGAAATGGGACAACAGACAGATATTGCCATGGACTCCACATCACTAAGGACTTTTATCCATCGATGGAAAAACAAAACAAAACAGAGAGACAATAGGCTACTTTCACTAAATACTACAAGCCCCTCCACTATTGACTTTAAGAAAACATAAAAGAAGGCTTACTTTGTCCAGAGCTGGTATACCCAAAGCAGATGCCCATGGCCAAACAATTAAAAGGTAAAATTTTTATTTCAAAAAGATTTAGATGATCCAATGGGCATAGCTTTAACTTTAGCATTAAGACAAAGAAGAACCTGGAGTTCATTTCTAATCTTGAGGAGGTCTTTGTCACTGAGCAATGGAAGAGTTGCTTAAAGGAGATTCCATCCCAAATATTTGGAAAGCACATCTCTGATAAAGGTATAATATCCATAAGATAAAAGTAATCCTAATTAATAAAAAGAAAAACAACTGATTTTTTAAATGGCAAAGACTTCAATGCAAATTTCTCCAGATATTAGCAAACGGCAAAAAAACAAAAAACAAAACAAAACAAAACAAAAAAACACAGGAAAAGCTATTCAACATTATTAGCTGTAAGGTAATTCAAATCAAAACCAAAATGAGATACCATTTTGCAACCACTAGAATTGCTACTTATAAAACAAATGAACAATTAGAAGTGTTGAAGAGAATGTGCTGAAATAGGCACACCCTTTCCTTGCTGGTGGGAATGTAAAAAGGTACAGCCACTGCAGAAGGAAATATGGTGGTTCAGCATAAAGTTAAGTATAGGATTCCCATATGACCTGACAACCTACTTCAAAGAATATAGCCAAAAGCTATGAAAATATAGTATTGAGCAGATTTTTACATACTGATGAGTCCATAGTGAAATTAATCACAATTGCCAAAGGTTGGGAGCAACTCAACTATCCCTCAGCTGAGAAGTAAATACAAAGTGGTATGTGCATACAATGGGATACTATGTAGTCTTTAAAATAATTAAAGAAATTGGTGATGTGGGAGGAGTGGATGGGGTGGGGAGTGGGGGGTGGGGTATATGGGGACCTCTTATATTTTTTAATGTAATATTTTTTTGTGATCTATGTATCTTCAAAAAAACAAAAAAATTTTTAAAAAAGAATTATATTCTGATAACTGAGACAACATGAATTAACATTAACAATATAATTTTTAAGTGAAATAAGCCAGACACAAAAAGGCAATGATCTTGCTGACATGAAATAATTCTTAAAGATTCAGAATCTAGAATATTGGTTACCCAAATCGGGGTTGTTGTATGGAATGGGTCAATTTCATATCACTATCAACAGAGAAATATGAAACACTTAAAAATAATAATAAAATATAGAAAATCAAATTTTAAAAGAAACAAATTCAAAATAGGGTGAAATATATATGCAGCAGTAATTTGCTATAACTTGTGGAAAAAATCCAAATTTCAACTGACAGTTATGAAATAGCTAAATTAAGGGAAAGACAGGCCATACTCAAGATTGAAAAAACTCAGTATTATAAAGATGTCAATATATATTCATTTATTAAATATACTTGAATAAAAATTTTTGCAAACTTTTCAGAAATATTTATTATGTAAATATTGTGGCATAAAGGCAAAAAACAACAAGTAAACATTCAATAGAATAGATGGTACATATATGAACACTAAACAAATGACAGATGAAACAAGGAAGTGCAGTGGGAATTACATTTTTATCTTCCAACCCACACAAAACCAATTCAACTGGATTAAATAATAAATTTAGGAAATGGGATTTACAATAATCTTGAAGATATCTTCAAAACCATGAAGGAATATTTTACAAGGAGGAGCAGGAGGGATAATGAGAGCAGAAGGAAGAGGAAAAGATAGAAGATATACACATGGAAACATATTTGTGAATTTGATTGCATTAAATGAACAATTTCTTTCCTATAGTCAACACAAGGCAAATAATTCAACATCATTTGCCACTTAAAAATAAGTAAATCTTTTAGGGCTTAGAAAGGAAATCTTGCAGAAGATGTACAAATAATTTATTTTAACCCTGACAGTTTATACTGCACCAACAATTTTGAAGGGTATCAGAAAGTGAATCCCTTAGTGCTGATACATATTCAGTGGGCTGGAGAATATAAATTCATATTCTACAATTGTTGGTAAAGATTTGTGGGAATTCTACTTGTTTTTGTGCATATTTGGCTCAGATGCTTTGGAAAAACAATTCAATGTTTTATTAGCAAGCTTAGACTAGTTTGCAGTAACAAAAAAAAAAACTTGTTAGTGCTAAGAGTAAGAAACATTTCCCACTTCCACATACTAAGTTTTGGTTTGCCTTTTATCTACATGCTATGGCACATTCTGTGTCCACATATGATCTACATTCTGTGACAAGGCTACTGGAGCAGACCGCATATGGGATGTTACTGGCTTTTGTGGAAGAATAAGATACAACCCTAGGTGCTGGTTCTCCTGAAGCCTGTGGAGATCCACAGGGTATATATCATGGCAGATGGATTTGGAGTTCTGTGCCATGTCAGAGGGCCCACTTTGGAATTTGTGCTCCTGAGTGTGATGGAACTGGACTCAGATGTGACCTTCCTACACATGCCTTTTCTGTCACTTTTACTGAATCTGTGGTTGGCTCTAGGGATGGTGCATACTCAGGGGACGTGAATCTCTGAACTGCCCATGTACCAGCTGGGCCCTGAGCCTCAACAGAGTTGTGACGCCTAATCTCTGGTTTATTGGACTTATCCAGGTCAGCTAACAGGGAGGTGAAGATGGTCAACCACGCACTAGGGAATCAAGAGAGCCAACAACTGCAAGCAAAGGAATTGCATCAATCATCCATATGGAATCTAAGATGCCTCTTGAACTAGATGTATTGGACATCACCATTCCAGGGTCCACAGAATGGAGGAGCAAAATATGGATTAGAGTGGAATGACTTACTGATATTCTACTGTAAAACTCTTGTGACTAGTAATACAAGAAATTTTAGCATTGAGATGGAGAAAGTGGCCACAGTAGTTGATGAGGGCAGGAAGAAGAAAGGAGAGATGTGATGTGGGGGCATTTTTGGGACTTTGGTTGTCCTAAATGATATTGCAGGCTCAGATGCTGGGCTTTATATATCCTGGAATAACTCACTGAATGTACTGGGAGAGAGTATGAACTACAGGGTAACTATTATCTACGTGGTGGAGCAGTGCTCCAAAATGTGTTCATCGAGTGTGATGTGTGTGCCATAATGATGGAGGAGGTTGCTGGTGTGGGAGGAATGGGGTTAAGGGGTGGGAGGTATATGGGACCTCATATTTTTAGCATAACTTTTTTGTGTGATGTATATACCTTCAAAAATACAATTTACAAAAATGATAGGGTGGGGGGGTGGGAAGTGGGGTATATGGGAACTTCTTATGTTTTTTGTTTTTTATGTTTTTTAATGGAACTTTCTTTGCTATTAACTTTAATAAAAATGTGTAAAAAATGTTATAAAGAAAGTTTCATATGTTGGTTCTTACACTCATACTCATTAGTTTAGAATATATTATATTGGTCAAAGAATATCATCTGTTCCAATCCGCTATTAATGCATTAAAATACTCTTCTTTCTTATAAAGGATACAATACAGAAGGCCACCTAAGCATGGGTATGGCTATTTTGATTAATAAATCAAAGTTTTACTTGTACCTTGTGTATACATATGCTAGGGGTCTCCATTTCCAGTCAGTATAGTGAATACCTGTAAAATGGAGAAAACTTTATGAAAAGAGATCCTCATATTCTGAGGTATTTACATTTAGAATATTTTTATAATCATTCCTTAAAAGTGACTTGGAATAAAAATTGCTTCTTCCTTATTGAATAATCAATATATAGTTGAGCAATTCCCAAGTCCTGAATTGTCCTAAATGACATTGCAATGAGAGGTACAGGCCATTGTATATCTTACCATAACCTACAGAATTGGGTGGGGGAGAGTGATATTGTGCCCCCTGCTCTGATTCATTAAAACTCCAAATTTTATTGTTTCTAGCAGGATGTGTGGGGCTTATGTTTCTAACCTTGGACATAGAGAATTACTGAACCTGAAGCTACAAATGTAACATGTTAATGTAGGGAAAAGTTGGAAACCAATGACTTGAGGATGAGATTAAATGGTCTTGATATAGAAGCAGTAAGACCAACATTCTTGTGTGGACTGAATGACTAAAATCCAAATACATATATCCAGCATCCTATTTTCTTAAGATTAAATAGGGTATATATAATAAATATTTTCCTCAATGGGCCAGAGTAGACTTACTCTTATTCTACTATAGACTTATTGCTATTCTAACAATAAAAGAAATTTTATCATTGATGTGAAGGCAGTGGCCACTGGAGTTTCTGAGGGGAGGGAAAGTGGAAAATATGTGTAATATGGGGGCAGTTTTGGGACATTGTAATTGTCCTGAATGACATTGTAATGACAGATACATGCCATTATGTATCTCATCTGAACTTAGAAAATTGTGTGGGAGATAGTTTAAATTATAATGTAAACTATAATCCACCCTTAGTGGGAATGGTCCAATGTGTTCATTAATTGTAACAAATGTACAATACTAATGATGGATGATGTTTATGTGGGAAAGTGTGAGAGGGATAGGGAGTGGGGCATATGGAAATCCCCTACATTTTAGTGTAAATTTTATGTAATGTAAGTATCTTTTTAAAAATAAAAAATACAAAAATAAATTTATTCATGAATTATCTCCCTTTAAACTTTTGAGTATAATTTTAGACCAAGTAAAATACACTTATAGTTTATCCTGATGAAGACTCCACTAAAATAACAGTCAAATAACACAAAAGTTATGATCTACAATTATGCAGACAATGAAAGTATAACCATTATTTGATATTTACATATTTTAGAAGACAACATTTGAAAATTGGTGTCTAATGAACAAGAGAAGGTGCCTTAGATTACAGTATATATGGAAGGAGAAAGAGAGATTGATACTGTTAGAGTCCTTAAATTTTAGAATAATTGAGTTTTTGGCTTATGGAAGGCCATGCAATATTGAGGGCTCATATGTTTCTTTAGAATTCACTTAGTCTAATCACATTAACACTAGCAGTACTCAGTGGTTTGGTGGCTGGCATGAACATGTTTAAAAATACCTGAGGTAAATTTTCTATTAAAATAGAAAAAGAGAAATTAATGAAGGGAAACCATGGTCAGTTATTGTGAAATGAAGACTTAGAGGACAGAGTCCTGCTCATGACATTGAGGAGATCGAAAGCAAATTGTGGTTAGCTCTATTCCTACATGTAATTAAACAAAACCTCACCAGCCATTACTTCCAAGGTATGGAGATCTTAAACAGCTTTAAGTTGGCTCACTCTTAATTTTAAACAAATAGCTCAAGGCTAACAAATATTGGAAGAATTCCAGATTTTGATTAAGAAAGGCAAATTTTTTTAATGATCCAAATGAACTGTGATATTTAAGAGGACAAGGGGATGTGTAAAAGCTCTAATATACTCAAAGACACAAAAACTGATTTTGAATCTGTATTTTGTTAACAGACAAGAATTCTACAATACCAAAGTAAATTATGTATGTGTATATAAATAATTTTAAGATTTAATATAATATAGGGTAATTTGAAGATCATTTCTCATAACAGAAGATTTAAATACAAAGATAAAATAAGGAAGCTATAAATGATTGATGTAACTATGAGATAAAATTGAATTTGGTGATTTAAAAATTACAAGAAAAAATCTAGAAAAACATGGGCGAAATCTTGATAAGCTGGAGGTAAGTATTTGTACAAGGAAGGGCTAAAATGGGGACATAGGGATACCTTTGGATGGGGCTTTGTGGGCTTGAGGGAGGCTAGGGTTGAGAGGATGGATAATATTGTTCAAGAAATTGGGGGGAGGGTGGCGGAACATATGAACATAGGAGATTGTCAGGTATGTAGTTGAAAGTGTAATGTTGAGAAAATTTTTTCAAAAATATAATAAGGAAGGTTATCTGCTTAAGATGCTTAAAGGGAAGAATCTGACACTGGACAGGCTTCTAGGGAGGTGTGAATGCTCATTTTGTGATAGCGGGTTACATCATTGGATGGAAACACATAAAACGAGAGTAAAGGTATACCCACTTTATGTTCTCAAAAAAAGGGAATTGTATCTCTCGAGAGACATGGTGGCTCTCAATGTGTTAGGGCAGTCAAGCATGTCAAGCCTTCAGCATTGTTGCAAGTATCTCTGAACATGGCCCTTGAAGCAATGAAAATTGATTGTCACTGATTGTCACTGATTGCCCTGAGGGAAGGGGGAAAGAGGTGTTGAATAGATGGAATCAATGTAACTGTGGGGCAATGGGAGTGTTCCACAAGATTATGCATGGATGGATATAGGACATGTTAAATTACACCAGAAATGTATAGGGGCTTATAGGCTAAAATGCAAATCAATGTAAAACATAAGATAACTAAAAATTTAGAGAATTGTGTAGTCTAAAATATAAACCACAATGTAAACCAAAGTGTAACCTTGTTTGAAAGCTACTGTCTCAATATCTGTACATCATATTTTTTAATGTAACATTAAAAATATAAGAAAAGACAAAAATAAATATATTTTTAAAGAAAAAAAATGTAAGCTAATAAAGCTTCATGACTTATATACCCTACCTTGTTAGAATTCATTAATTGAAACACATCACATATTTACTGATGCTTGTATAACACTTAAAAAATTTATAAAATATCAAATTATAGAGACAATTTATCTTTTATTTTTTAAAGATTTATTTATTTATTTAATTCCCCCCTCCCCCAGTTGTCTGTTCTCTGTGTCTATTTGCTGCATCTTGTTTCTTTGTCCGTTTCTGCTGTCGTCAGCTGCAGGGGAAGTGTGGGCGGCGCCATTCCTGGGCAGGCTGCACTTTCTTTCACGCTGGGCAGCTCTCCTTATGGGGTGCACTCCTTGCGCGTGAGGCTCCCCTACACAGGGACATCCCTGCATGGCAGGGCACTCCTTGCACACATCAGCACTGCGCATAGGCCAGCTCCACACGGGTCAAGGAGGCCCGGGGTTTGAACCATGGACCTCCCATGTGGTAGACGGATGCCCTAACCACTGGGCCAAGTCCGTTTCCCTATAGAGACAATTTAAAAAGAAGATATGCAACGCTATTTTGCCACTTGAGGGATGTAAGCGAATATCAAATTGGTACTAGTTCTTTATATTGAAAGTTTTTTAAATAGGAAACTTTAAGTAAAAAGGCAAATTCCATATGGTTCACTTCTAAGTCATAAAGTGGATAATTATATTAACCATAGAATGATGACTCAAACTGTGAGAATCAGAATAATACAGCTCTTTCTATATTGAGGTGATTAGTTCATATACAGGTTTTGGTTGTGGTATTTTGGAGTGATATACCACAGTAAATAATATTCTTAAACCTAATCCATTTCTGTGGATGTGAACACATTTTAACTAGTCCTTTTTATTTCTTTTTTTAAATTATTACCCTTTTTAAGAGATACATAGATCATATAAAATGTTACCTTAAAAATATGAGGTTCCCATATATACCATTCCCCACAAGCCCCACTCTTCCCACATCAATAACTTCTTTCATTAGTGTGATACATTCATTGCACTTGGTGAATACATTTTGGAGCACTGCTAAACAGAATGGATTATAGTTTACATTATAGTATACACTCTCTCCCAGTCCATCAAGGGATTATGGCAGGATATATAATGTCCTACACCTGTCCCTGCAATATCATTCAGGACCATTCCAAGTCCCCAAAATGCCCCCATATCACATCTCATTTTCCCTCTCCCTGCTTCAGCAACTCCTGTGGCCACTGTTGCCAAATCAATGATATAATTCCTTCCATTGATAGAGTCACAATAATTCTATAGTAGAATACCAGTAAGTCCACTCTAATCAATATTTTATTCCTCCATCCAGAGGGCCCTGGGATGGAGATCCCCACTCCACCTCTATATTGAGAGGGGGCTTAGATCCCACATGGCTGATGGATGGGATATTCCTGCTTGCGATTGTAGACTACCTCAGCTCCTTAGTGTGGTGGTTGGCCATCCTTGTTACTGACCTGGGTAAGTCCAATGAACTGGAGAGTAGGTGCTGCAACTCTGCTGAGCCTCAGGATCCAACTGGCACATGGACAGTCCAGGAATTCAAGTCTCCTGGGTATACACCAACCCCAGCACCAACCTGGTTCAGAAAAAGTGACAGAGAGGCAAATGTGTAAAGAAGCCACATCTGAGTCCAACTACATCACACTCAGGAGCACAAATTCCAAAGTAGGGCCCACTGGCATGGCACTGAACTCTAGAGCTATCTACCAAGATTATAGGACCTGGGTGTCTCTGTAGCCCTCAGGAGGACAACTATTTTTGATGAGGTTACTTGAGTAATTGTATAGCCCAATCCAATCAGGAGAGTCTTAATCCTTTTACTGGAATCCTGTTAAAACAATGAAATTTAGACGGAGGGAGATAAATCCATGGGAATCAAGAAGAAGTTTAAAGGAACACTGAAAAGACAGGAGAGATAAGGTGAGGTTTCCACGTGTATTGGTATTTGGAAGAGGAGCCTAGGAGCAAGGATACTGGAAGCATAATGGTGCACTACTCTAATAGATGTCACTTGTGTGCACCTTTAAAAAAATAGGTAATATTTGAGAAGGGTAACTAATATTATTATTCCCAAGAGGAAGATCAGGCTTGCTTGGAGGAGGGATGGTCTCACCTGAATTAGTTGAAATGGTCTAAGGCTGATTTTTTTCAGTCATGTGGAAGACATTTACTGCAGTTTTATTTTCTGTATATTATTCACATGCTCACATTTATTTATGTAAAAGGAACACTTTTATTCTAGTACAGTGCATACACTCCTAGTTTGTACCTTCAATATATCCAACAAAACAGAGCAAAGGCCACTGCACTTTACAACTCCAGCTGCAGTAGTCCAGTGAATTGAAGGTAGAATTAAACCCCCTCATTATAATATTAATCACGAGATATACAGCCATTTTGTTTATGCATGACAATTCTAGAGATCCAGGATATGTCCTGCCCTGTGCATTGCAGGAAGAATTTGTCTGTTGTGCAAAGGCTATGATGTGAAAAAAGGTCCAGGTTTGAGAGTTTAGGAGGTATTATGGACTTTTTCCCATGATATTGAGAACCATATATCCTGTGGCAGTTTGATATTAGTTATGAATCCCCAAAAATGAGAGACTATGTTTGTAAACTGGTCCGTTCCTCTAAGTATGGTACCCTTTGAATGCATTGGATTCAGTCAACATGTTTTGACTAAATTATTTGTTAAGCTTAAGGCGGCTTTGATTCAACCATGTCAGAAGGGCATGACTGAGATTGAGTCTATACACTTGTTAGACAGATTAAAATGGAAACTTCCTCAAGAAGACACATGACAGAGGCAAGAGCCCTGTCACATTGGGTATGAGGTCTCCAGAGAAAGCTGAACTGTTTGCCTAATAGTTTCCAGTTGAGCATAGGAGCAGCTGAGCAAGCCTGGAAAGAAAGAACACCAGATATATGAAGCTCTGAGGGATGAGACAAATTTCTGGAGGTCAGTGCATCCCCATGGCATGCTTTGTTGCCACAGGCTCCAGGCCCCTAGGGTTAAGAGTTGCCAAGATCTGTAATAATACAGGAATGGAGGGACCCATTGGCCCTAGTGGCAGAGCTCTGTCACTGCCTGTTGCAGGACCTCCAGAACTTTTGTTGTTAGGGGTTCCCTTTAAAAGTTTTTGCCTTACTTGTGACCTTAACTAGATGGGCCTAAAAAATGCCCAATGTGGCACATGTTGTATTCAGTAGTCCAACAGGCCTATCTCAGTATTAGGTGATTTCAGTGAAAATAACTACTGTTTGTCTTTGTCTCATATGATTCTTTGTCTATTGACTCAAGTGGACCCTGGAAATTGTCCTCGTTGGGCATAGTATTGGACTTAGTCATGGTTGAATGCTCAATCTCTAAATGTTATAATAGTCAAGATTTTTTGTAAGACTTGCTCAATCAACTTTCATAGGGGTCTGCAATGAGGATGTCATCAATATAATGGAGGCTATAAGAACTTTGGGGGTAATCATGTCTGATATAAATCTAGCCCTACTAAGAGATTACAAACTGAAGGGGATTTAAGACATTCCTTCATGAACATGTTAAGTGTATAATGGAGGCTGTTCCATATGAATGTAAATTGATCTTGAGTCTAACTTGCAGAAGGATGGTAAAGTCATTAGGCTTCTCAATATCAGCATCCCCTGTGTCAGCTGTTACCCATCAGTGACAGCAATGATATTAAGTACTGCAGAGTACAAGGGTTGCAAGCTCCAGTTTCCTGAGGATTTTTTAAAGACCAGTCTGTGCTGCTGAACTGTGACAGGGTCAACACACTTGCCTGCATGGAGTCCTAACCTTTAAAGTAATGACCTGGGGTACTTTTCTCCAACTTTAATTTTTAAAGGGGGATAATATCATTGTACAAACCACGGGAAATCTTCCTTCTTATCTGACACATCAACTCATAGTTAAAATTGTCCTCCTCACTGTCCTGTGCAGGGTATGGGGAGACCTTATTAACTGTCATTTTCCTCCACCCAAGACTGTGTTCAGGGATTTAAAATGTGGCAATGCTGGATTCAAAACATTTTTCCAATCCTGGGACCCCTTTCCCTACTCCTTTATGGGTCTTACTAGGGTCTTAATGATTAACTTAGAAGGACACCACTTTCCCAATAGTGTTGATGAAATTCTCCTATAGAATTTACATTAAAATCTACTCTATTCACCTCTTAAATTAGTACCCAAAGTCACATTTCCCAATGAGTGGACCCAGCCCTCCTTTGTCTTTTCCTGGTTGCATTTTGTTTTGCTCTTATGGCCCTTTGGGTGTGGATGCTTCCAATTACTTTGATCCTGAGTCTTGTCCTCCCTGACCTGACTCAGTGATGACAGCAGATACCTTCCTATGTCCATCACAAAACAGGATGTTATGATGGAGCTTTCTTACAACTTCCTCCACTGTTATCTCAGGGACAACAAAAGGGACAGAGGGGTGGGTGAGTCTACTTTTATGAATGCCTCCAATGTTGTCAAAGACAGTAAATTTTCATCCATGTCCTTCCACAATCAGACCCTTGTAGTCAAGTGTTTATCACCTTTACCCTCAGCAGAGTTACAGCAAAATGAAGAGCTTTCCATGGAGTTCTATATTTAGGATGTTTCTTGTGGTTAGGAATATGACATTTATACTCCCAGCAACACAGACTGAAAGCAGCATGGGTTTACCTACATCTCCCTTCTTTCAGCTGCCCTGTCTGATACAGGAAAAATATCTTGTAGCAGAGGATTAGGATTAACATTAACATTTCCAAGACTGTACCTCTCAGCCCTAGACATCTGAGTTTGCAATGCCCTCTCTTTGAACCTATGCACGAACCAAACTTCATGTTCTGTTGCTCTGTTACAATATTTGGCTTTTAGCTTCTGTATTTTGCTCTTAGAAAAAATGCCTCATTATAACAGTTTGGTTTTTATTTTTTTCTTTATTTTTTTTAATGTTACATTCAAAAAATATAAGAGGTTCCCATATACCCCCACCTCCCTCACCCCACTCCTTCCACATCAACAACCTCTTCAAATATCATGGCACATTCATTGCATTTGGTGAATACATTTTGCAGCACTGCTGCACCACATGAATAATGGTTTACATTGTAGTTTACACTCTCCCCTAGTCCAACCAGTGAGCCATGGTAGGACATAAATGTCCACAGCTTGGTTTTTAGCAATCCTACTATTTGTTCTGTGTTTGAAAACCAGCCAAATCTGAGGTTTGTAAGTAGCCCAGACAATGCAGTGGAGCTCCCTTGAGGGTGACTGCAGACTCTCCATTGGAGTCTTTTCCAACATTTGACACCTTGTGTGTTATGAGTGGCATGGGAGCATGAAACAAGTCAGGAGCCAAAATATAATTTCCAGCATCTACCAAACTCACCTCCTTCCATTCCACCCTTATCTACCATGTTACATCATGCTTATAAACAGGAAAACTGCTTATGTCCCTTGTGTCCCCATGTCAATCACCCCTACAGAAGTTGGCATCACCTTGGGGAAACGGGAATGACAATAACTTAAGCCTACACCATGCCATAGTGTGATTTTTTTGGTAACCCAGCCAAGTATGCAAATCTGTTGGTCAGGAAGAAGGGCACCTAAAGAGATATCAGCCCACTTCAGTATAAGTGTCTGCATCACTAAATAATGCATGACTCAAACAGGACTGAACAGAAGAACAACATAGCAAAGACATAGGGCATGGTCAGGTTCATAAGTAAACCATGGTTCCCCTTAGCCAGCAGGTCTCAATCCATGACCAATAAAGGGAGGTATTTTAATTACAGCATCACTCACTGTGTTTGTTGTCCTAATGGACAACATGGCTCCTTTCCCACCCAGTCATATATATATTTGACCAGGGTGTGGATTGGATATCATAAAACATCCCCATTCATGTCAGTCTGTCTCCAGTGAATATTTATATATTGGGGCAATAGGGTGAGGGATGTATCAATAATACTTTATTTAGTAGCCTGACACTCAAGGTCCTTGAGCAAAGGAGGTATCTGTAGGTCCAAGAATATTGGAGCAAACAGTGTCACCACACACTCCAATATGATTGCTTATTTTTCATCATGCAGAAAACGTGAATGAATTGAGCATGACAAGATCCTTTTCAGCCAGATCAAATGGAGAGAGTGAAAGTATGCAAAGATAATCTGTATAAAAGGCCAGGTTTATAAAATAGTCCACATTTAAATGAGGAAAGCACCTTTAGAATGGTTCTCAGTGCTATAATGCCATTTTTTACTTATTTTGCAAATGCATCTCAATTTTAAACATTTTATTACTTGGTGTACACTTTTGTATAAAGGCAAATTTATAATTCCATAATTTGAATTGAATTATCTAATTCAAAGCAGTCAATATTCTTTTAACAGGTGGCAATATCTAGAATCTTGAAATTGTATCAAATGTATAGATATCTGTTTAGGAACTAATCTATGGGTTTCTCTGTATGATACCATTTTTTTGTTCGTAGCTCATAAACATTCAGTACATTATTCAAAATATTTTATATGTGGAAAATCTTTTCCAGAAGAATACATAAACTACACATGATTATGGACTTGAAAAATTAGGATACAGAAAGTTATCACTCACTATCACATATGCAAAAAGCAAAAGGATAATAATTACATAAAACCTGACATTTACTAGGGCTTGATTCAATTTTTAGAACATATATTAAATATAATTAATCTTCATTTAAATGTTATTCAGAATTTCTTAAATAAAATGAAAACTCTCCTTGGGAACTCAAAATATCTGTGAAACATTCTGCCTAGTGCTGTGTTAATTTCTCTGTTCCGCAAGCTATACATGATGGAGTTTATGAATGGGGGAACCATGGTGTAGAACATGGCTATGAGAAGATTACTAAAAGATGCTTCATTTGCAATGGGACCAAAGGCTGCCATCATCAAGGAAATTACAAATAAAATGAGAGTTGCTAACTGTGGGGTACATGTGGATAAGGCTTTGTTACGGGCTTCTACAGAATTCGTCTTAAGCACCGTTGAAAATATATCAATATATGACTTAAACAAAAAGGCAGAACATACTAACACAATACAAATGCTTATAGTTAAGGCCATAAACTCAGGAAACTGAACATTTGAAGATGAGAGTCTCAAAATTTGAGGTATATCACAGAAATATTGGTGGGTCATATTATATTTTGTGAATGGAAGCCTGAACATGATACCTGTATGGATAGAAGAATAAACCAAACCGCTTCCCCATGAGCCACCAGCTGTCTGTGTGCACATATGTGGGGTGATGATGAGCCCATAGTGCAGAGGGTGGCAAATGGCAACATAGCGATAATATGACATCACCACCAGGAAGGCTAGTTCTGTGGATACCAAGAAGATAAACAGGAAAATCTGAGAGGCACAGGCTAGGAGAGAAATTGATTTATTGCCTGTCAGAGAATTCACAATCATGTTGGGAAGAGCAACTGAAGTGCAGCAGAGATATATAAGGGACAAATTGTCAATAAACAAATATATTGGTGAGTGTAGATGAGGGTTGATTACAATGGCAGTAAGAGTTAAAACATTACCACTCAGGGCCCCTAGATACAATGTTAAGAATATCAGACCTTGCAGGACTTGGAGCTCTCGAGAGGTTGAGATATCCATGAGGAGAAATTCTGTGAATATTGTGAGATTTTCCATGTCTTCTAAAATATTATATTAACCCAGTAATTAAAGTATGTATGATAAAATAAACTAAAATTTAAATAGAGACAATACACATTATTCACAGACAAAATGTCCTGTTTGTATCAATATAGGACTAAAAATTCATCAGAAATTCATCATAAAGGAATTGGATAAAATATTTTGAAAGTAATGAATGGTCATGTATCCATTTTCATTTTCTTTCCTGATGTTAATTTTAGTATTAACATTAATAATGTTCATTTTAGTATTTACTGGTTCAGGAAATCTGTTTATTAAATGATTTAAAATTAAATCAATACCTATGAACAGTTCAGGTATTGAATAACTTTTACTACATTTCATTAAAATTATTTTAACACACTGCCTGGACATGTCATGTGATATAGTCTCATATTCTTCCTTAGTGAATGATCATCCCAGACATGTTCTAAAAGAGATCCTCTGCACTCATCCATTTTTTTTTTTGTGCATAATATACAGCTTTTTTTAATGCTTTTTTATGTAATGGCTTACTAAGATGTTTCCTCATATTTCTTGTTCTTTGGCTGTCTGTCTTAGAATTTGATCCTCTAACAAATTTTATGAATATTCTGAGGCACTTCTTAGAATGATTAATCCAAAGGAGACGAGATAGATGCTGAATGACAATGCAAAATGCTCAAATATACGTATTATAGGTATTCCAGAAGGAGAAGAGAAGGGAAAGGGGTCAGAAGGAGTGTTGCAGGAAATAATGGCTGAAACCTCCCAAATCTACTGAAAGAGACAGATGTACATATCCAAGAAGCACAGCGCACTCCACTGGTCATAAACCCCAACAGGCCCACCCCAAGACATATACTCGTCAAATTATCCAATGCTCAACACAAAGAGAAAATCCTAAAAGCAGCAAGAGAAAAGAAAACCATCACATACAAGGGAAGCTCCATAAGATTAAGTGCTGATTTCTCTTCTGAAACCATGGAGGCAAGGAGGCAGTGGTATGATATAGTCAAGGTACTAAAGGAAAAAAAAAATTCCAACCAAGAATACTCTATCCAGCTAAACTAACATTCAAACATGATGGAGAGTTCAAAATATTTGCAGATAAACAGAAACTGAAAGAGTATACCAACAAGAAACCTCCCCTTCAAGAAGGTCTAAAGGGAGTTCTGCAGGAAGAAAGGAAAAAACAGGACAGGCAGAGTTGGAGGAGAGTATAAGAGCAACAAAAAAAGACAAACTAGAAGGGAAAAAAAATACAAACAAAATATGACAAACACAAATCCAATAAAAATATGGCTAACACAAATAATTCCTTGAAAGTAATAACACTGAATGTCAATGGATTAAACTCACCTATCAAAAGATTCAGACTGGGACATTGGATAAGGAAATATGACCCATCTGTATGCTGTCTACAAGAGACACATCTTAGACCCAGAGACGCATGGAGATTGAAAGTGAATGGCTGGAAAACAATCATACAAGCAAACAATAACCAAAAAAAGGCAGGAGTAGCTATATTAATATCAGACAAAATAGACTTTAAATGTGAAACAATTGTGAGAGACAAAGAAGGATACTACATTTTAGTGAAAGGGAAAATCTGTCAAGAAGATCAAACAATCATAAATATTTATGCTCCTAACAAGGGTGCCTCTAAGTACGTGAGACAAACACTGGAAAAACTAAGTGAAACAATAGATGCATCTACAATCATAGTGGGGGATTTTAATACACCACTATCTACCTTGGACAGAACATCTCAAAAGAGAATCACTAAAGAAACAAAACATTTGAACAGTATATTAGAGGAGCTGGATCTAATAGAAATATATAGATCATTACACCCAAACTCAGCAGGATATACATTCTTCTCAAGTGCACATGGATCTTTCTCCAAGATAGACCATATGCTAGGCCACAAAGAAAGGCTGAATGAATTCAGAAAGATTGAAATCATACAAAACAATATCTCTGACCACAGTGGAGTCAAGCTGGAAATTTGCAAGGGACAGAGGTCCAGGTTTCACACCACGATTTGGAAATTAAACAGCATACTCTTAGAAAAACAGTGGGTCAAAGAGGAAATCTCAAAAGAAATCAATGACTACCTTGAAACAAATGATAATGATAACACAACATACCAAAATTTATGGGATACAGCAAAAGCAGTACTGAAAGGGAAATTTATAGCCATAAATTCATATATCAAAAAAGAAGACCAAAAATTGAAGAATTAACTGCACATTTGAAGGAATTAGAAAAACAACAACAAAGTGACCCAACAGGAAGAAAAAGAAGGAAATAACAAAGATAAGAGCAGAACTAAATGAAATAGAAAATAAGAAAGCACTTGAAAAGATAAACAAGACCAAGAGCTGCTTTTTTGAGAAGATCAACAAAATTGACAAACCTTTAGCGAGACTAACAAAGAAAAAAAGAGAGAAGATGCAAATACACAAAATAAGAAATGAGAAAGGCGATATCACCACTGACCCACAGAAATAAAGACTATCATAAGAGGATACTTTGAAAAACTATATTCCAACAAAAATGACAATTTAGAGGAAATGGACAAATTCCTAGAAACACATAAGCAACCCATATTGTTGAAAGAAGAAATTGATGATCTTAACAAACCAATCACAAGCAGAGAGACAGAATCAGTCATTAAAAATCTCCCAACTAAGAAGAGCCCAGGGCCAGACCGCTTCACAGGTGAATTCTACAAAACATTCCAGAAAGAACTAACACCAATCCTGCTGAAACTATTCCAAAAAATCGAAACAGAAGGAACATTGCCGAACTCCTTCTATGATGCCAACATTACCCTAGTACCAAAGCCAAAGACACCACAAAATAGGAAAATTACAGACCAATTTCTCTAATGAACCTAGATGCAAAAATACTTAACAAAAGACTTGCTAATCATATTCAACAACACATTAAATGAATTATACACCACGACCAAGTGGGATTTATTCCAGGTATGCAAGGATGGTTCGACATAAGAAAATGAATCAATGTAATACTCCATATAAACAGATTGAAGGAAAAAAATCACATGATTATATCTTGTCACTCTTTTATTTCAGTTTAATATAAGGCATAAATGTGGACTCCTTCCTTCCTCCTCTGTCCCACAATCTATAAAATATTTTATTTGTTTCAGATGATAATTTATTTCATTTTCTGTTGCCTTATGTACTAGAGTTCCCTTGCTGTCTCTCTACTTTACCATTTCACTGGCACGTGGTCTCTAATAAAAGGATCCCACCTGATATTCATCCTCAAATAACCCTTCTTACAATTGACATGAATTCTAATATTTGATGAATGACTCATTCCTGTCCATATATTTTGACTCTATGCTTACCTAGATTTTTCTGGAACCTCCTTAATCAAATTAGCTATTGTTATTGTATCTATCTTATTTGTGCTTAACTTGGAACATTCCAAATCATAAATAAGTTCTTTTTCTGTTTTAATTATGCTTTCAACTCTAAAACACTATCTTCAAGGATATAATTGCAGAATTATTTAAATTTTTTGGTTTGGAAACAGAATAGAGGGTTAAAACTATAAAAATGCTAGAATTTACATTCTTATTAATATTTATTTATTTATAATTATATGTAATTGAAAAACTAGTACACAATTTGGATAACATTATATATGTATAGTAATAGTAATACTAATTTTAATTTACTTTCATTGATCATATGCATGAATTTGTAGTAGTTTGCAAAATATTTTATGAAAATTTTTATATAATATTTCATTTATGAATTTTTTCTATCAAATTTATTTCATGAAGAAAAACATTTTAAATGAAGTATTTTATTAAATATCATATCAAACCCTATGATAGTTCTAACCTAAGGGTAGGTTATTGGACCTATCCAAAATTCCAGTTGATTTTCTTCTATCAAAATCATGCATGGCTTTTAATCATTAGAGAGCTCATTCCTCTCACAGATTGCATCTTTCTCCTCAGTCTGGACAAATTCTCATTCCCCTACCTAAATTTCCATATATTTGCCACTTCACAGCCCACTGTGCACTGGCTAAATTTCCATACATCTGCTACTTCACAGTGCACAGTGCACTGTGATGATTAAATGCATACTCTTAGGTGTATGAGAAAGTTCACACTTTTCTCCCTGCTCTTTATTACAAGAATATTTAGAAATTATTTACTTCACAGTATTATAATGTGGAAAAACCAAAATAAATGGGAAAAGTATTCCTCATGAAATTTTAAAGGCATAAAATATTTTAGTATATTTAAAACCTAGATAGAGCATTATCTAGTCCTAATATCCAGGCAATAAATATAAGAAACTGTTTCCAGTAAAAACTTCACTGGATATCTCAACAAATCCATCTGATATTTAAAGAAAAATTATTGCTTACATGGATTTATTCCTATGAAATGCATTGGTAACTTATCGCTGCCCTTAAAGGTCTTAACTATCCTTTACTAACCAGTTGAGTTTCATTCTTAGTTCTTGTGCTAGTTTAATTTCTTGATAATTTCTGTAATATTATATTTTCCATATTTTGAGTTATTCTATATATCACATACATTTCATCAGGTACCATTTTTAAAACCTATTGTAAAAACAGAAAAATGACATTCAGACTAATTTAGAGCAGAAATAAAGTATGCTAAACAGATAGAGACATATAACTGCTATGCATCTAAAGTTTTCATTAGGCATTTAAAGAAATATGTGAATTAAAAATATATATATATACCTGATAAATGATGAATTACATTTATCATCTATAACTTGAATATTTCCCTTGCACCTTAAAGACACTTTACAAAATCTGTGATCCTACCACTTTTTAATGATTAAAATCCACAGTTACTTATCAGAGAAGTCTACATTTAACTTTAGTAATATGAACAATTCTACTTTTAGTTTCTTTGTACAACATGTTTCTACATTATGAAGTAGACCTATGGGTCATCCGTCTCAGGAGACCTGAAGGAATGGTGACATCACCTTCCAGAGAGGCCAGTTCTGCCTCACCTCCTGATTGGTAAGAATTCCTTGGTTATACATTTGAGATTAGTTAAACTCATAATAATGTTTATTATCAATAAACTTAGCATAAATTTTTTTGTTAAAGTTAACAAAAGACATGTATTCAGAAGCCTTTCACATGTCACTGGTGATTCAATATATTTTCAATTTTAAGTCATATCATAAATACAATTTGTTGATATTATAATGTATCCACAACGAAAACTCTAGGAAAATATCTTTTATAGAACTTTTAACTAACATTATGTCATGAAACAAAACCACATACTGTTTAAAATTATCAACAACAACAAAAAATTTCCCAGTAGCTGGTAAATTAAAGAAAAATAGGATATATATTAGAATGGGTTTTAAAAGAAAACAAGTAAAATGATTGTGGCACATTTTTATCAAAATTGCATTGAAGAGATCCTCATACATGGTATATCACAATAATGAAGGGGTACATCTCAGATTATCAATTACTAGGAACAAAAGTAGATTTGAGGAACATAGATTATTGAGAATTTTCTGAAAATTCTTTTTAATAGATGTCAATCAGAAGTGTATGGATATGGGGGAGGTTAAGAAACTTCCAGGAAAGTTTCTGATATGTATGCTCAAAAATAGAAGTGTCCATATCCACTGCCAGTAATTAATACAGTTACAAAATCTTCAGGGAAGTATAGTGACTAGAGAAATGAAAAAAAAAATCAACTGGAATGGATTTTGCCTGCAAATCTTTGC
Source organism: Dasypus novemcinctus (assembly GCF_030445035.2). Classification (NCBI taxonomy): domain Eukaryota; kingdom Metazoa; phylum Chordata; class Mammalia; order Cingulata; family Dasypodidae; genus Dasypus; species Dasypus novemcinctus. The sequence continues at coordinate 13,394,997 of NC_080700.1, read as the reverse complement.
AAATAGTGTTCATCTGGAAAATATTTGTTTGAAGAGTAATGCATATCTTCAAATATGACATATTTCATTTACTATACCAAAAATACACATTTATCAATATCACCATTAAACCTCTCAAAAAGAATAGCAAGTGTCAGTAAGCAAAGACATTAATTTGGGCATCACAACTTTTTCTAAAATTTTAATTTTCACTTGAAACTAATTTTTTCATTGCAGAGTGATTTTGGTAGTTCTTTGCATTATATTCATTTTTTAAATTAAGTAGTTGTAATTTTATGGAAAATCATGCAGGAAATACAGAGTTCTTATATACACCACCACACACTGTTATCTACTACTAACATATTCTAATAATGTGTTTTTTTATTACAACTGATGCAACCATATTGTTATAATTATACTGTGAACTATAGTCCTTAGCTGACCTAAGGATTCAAAGATTGAATTGCACACTTCTAAGGATCTTTTAAAAATTCTTATATTGGTAGAATATATATATGACCTAAAATTTTTCATTGAAATACAAGTGTGCAATTCAGTGGTATTAATTATATTCAAAATATTGTGCTACCATCACTACTAACTATTACCAATTTTTTCCAGTACCAAAAACAGAAGCTATCCCTATACCAAGTAAGCATTATATCCTTATTCCCTACCTATATACTGGACATTGGTAACATATATTCTAGTTTCTGAATTTATGAGTTTGCATATTCATATTACTTCATTTTAATGAGCTCATACAATATCTGTACTTTTGTACCTGGCTTATTTCAGAAAACATATTGTCTTCAGAGTTAACCCATATAGGAGCACGTCTCAGAATTTCATTTTTATATACTCAATGTTTACACCACATTTTGTTTACTCATTCATCAGTTAATGAACATATAGATAGTTTCCATGTTTTGTCAAATTGTCTATAATGTTGCTATTAAATTTTTTTGACAAATAGATGTTCAGATCCCTACTTTCAATTCATCTATGTTAATATCTAGAAGTAAGATTTAGGTTATGTAGTAAATCTTTGGTTAACTTTTTGATGAAATGCCCAACTCTTTTCCACAGTTTTACTTTCTTACCATAATGAACTAATGCCCCTATTTTTCCATACCAACTCCAAAATTTATTTTCATTTGTTTAATAAGAACAATTCTAGTAAGTGTGAAATGAGAGGTATTGATTTTCCTTTACTTGTACCAAATGCTTAATGATGTTGAGCTTATTTTCAGGTGTTTATTCTTCATTTTTATATTTCTTTGGATAAATGTCTATTCATATATTTTACCTATTTTTTAAATTGGATTGCTTGTCTTTTTGTTGTTGAGTTGTAGATTATTTGATATATTCTGGAAATTAAGCCTCAAAAAGATATGTTATTTCCAAACATTTTCTTCGTTTATTCTGCTATCCTTCAAATTTCATAAGGATATATATTGACACACAATTTTAAAACATATATTGATAAAATCACAATTAATATATTTTCTTCCTATGTCTTCTGCTTTTGGGGTATAACCTTAGAAACTACTGCCTTAACCTGAGCTTCTGAAGGTATTTCCTTAGGTTTCCTGCCAGGAGGGTCGAAGGATTATTTCTTATATTTAGGACATTGATGTACTTTCAGTGCAATATTTTTTAATGGTGTGAGAGAGGGGTCTCTATTATTTTGCAGACAACAACCCAGTTCTCCTAAATCAATTTGTTGAAGAGATTTTCTTTCCCAATTAAGTGGACTTGGCCTGTCAAAGATAATTGCCCATAGTTGTGAGGGTTTATAACTGCACTCTAAATTCTATTTCATTGTTATATATGTCTGCCCTTGAGCAAGTATCATACAGTTTTAATTTCCATAGCTTTGGAATAAGTTTTAACATGGGAAAATATGAGTCCTTCAAATTTAATTTTTTCAAGTTTTTTTTTTTTGTCTATTTAGGGCTTTTTGCCATTCCATAAAAATTTCAGGCTACAGTTTACCATTCCTGCCAAGAAGGTTGTTAAATTTGAATGTTACTACATAGAAATTATAAATTTGTTTGGGTAAAACTGAAATCTGAAAAATATTTAGTTTTCCATGAATGTGGACTATCCTACCATTTACTAATATCTCTATTTCTTCTAGCATTTTTGATCCTTGAATAGATACATTCCTATGCACTTCATACTTTTAGTTGTTATTGTAAATGAAATGTTTTTCTTAATTTCAACTTCAGATTATTTGCACTTGAAAATAGAAACACCATTGAATTTTTGGATGTTAAACTTTTACTTTACAACTTTGTTGAACTTACTTAATAGCTCTAATAGTACTGCTGAGGATTTTTCAGTGTAGTCTACATATCAGATCTTATCATGAGCAAATGTGCAATATTTGTTTTTGCTTTCCAGGTTTTATGTATTTTATTTCTTTCACTTGCCTAATCAGTCTGGGTAGAAATTCCAGATATTGAATTACAGTAGTGAAAACTTTCAGTACTTCAAGATTGAGTTATTTTTAGCTTTATATTTTCTAAATATGTCCTTTATCTTGTTGAGATAGCTTTCTTGTAGTCCATGTTTTCTGTGTTTTTTCATCAAGGACAGGTGCTGGATTTTCTCAAATGTCTTTTCAGTATCAATTGAGATGTTCATGATTTAAAAGTATTATTATTTTTACTAATATGGTGAATTATATTAATTGATTTTCTTATGTTGAACTCTGTCCTTGCACAATTGGGATATATCCTTGATAATGGTGTAGAATTTTTCTGATGTGTAATTGTATTCAGTTTACTTGCATTTTATTGAGAGTATTACAGTCTGTCTTAATACGGTGTGGTAGTTTGTGTACCACCAGAAAATATGTTCTTAAAACTTGTCCATTCTGTGGACATGAACCTATTGTGGGTGGAACCTTTTAATTAGGTCATTTCACTAAAGGATCATTAGAATAGCCTACCTCAAATAAGGAATGGCCCAGGATAGTTCATAATCCTTTTACTGCACTCCTATATAATCAAGTTGATTATGTAGGAAAAGACAGAGAGAAAGCCACAGAATTAGAAAAAAAGCCATGGAAGCCCGAAGCTGAAAGCAGGATACCTGGAAGGGAAGGGAGAGATCATATGCCTTGCCATGTAACAGAAGAATACAGGATTGTCAGTTCTAATATAAAATTATTGTGACTCTAGCAACGGAAGAACCTTTCCCATTGCTGTTGAGACAGTGGCCATAGAAGTTCCTGAGGGCACGGAGAGGGAAGAAAAGGTGTGATATGGGACATTTTTGGGGCTTAGAATTGTCCTAAATGATATTCAGGGACAGATAAGGGACATTATATATCCTGCCATTACCCACTGAATGGACTGAGAGAGTGTGTGAACTATAATCCGTGCTTTATAGCAGTGTTCCAAAATGTATTCATCAAATGCAATCAAAGTGCCACACTGATGAAAGAGGTTGTAGATGTGGGAGGAGTTTGGGGTGGGGAATGGGGGTATATGGAAACCTCTTATATTTTTTAATGTAAAATTTTGTGCAATCTATGTATCTTTAAAAAAGGATAATAAAAAAGTGAAAAAAGAAGAAAGCATTGACTGATGATGTGTGCATTTTGACATTTTCAAGAAATCAGAACTCTCAGCTTTAAATCTAATAAATCCCCATTTTAAAAGGCAACTCATTTTTGTTATATTGGTATTGCAGCCTAACAGACGAAAAAATATGGGATATTTGTATTTCATTTTCTTTAACTGTGATATGTTTACATTCATTTAGTACTAGGGTGAAGATTACCTCAAAGAATGAAATAAGAATTGCTACTTCACTTTATTTTTTGGAAGTTTTGAATAGTATTTGTATTAAATCTTTTTGGAATATTTGTTAAATTGATCAATGAAGCCACCTGGTCCTGCTTTACTTTTTAGGTAGGTATGTGATTATTGATTCAATCTCTTTATTTCTTTGCCCATGGATATCTTTTCCTTCTGAGTCAGTTTAAGCAGTTTGTGTGTTTCTAGAATTTTGTCCTTTTCACAAAGGTTATCTAATTTGTTGGCATAGTTTTTCATCCTATCACCTTATAAACCTTATTTTGAACATACTTTAATTTCTGATTTTAATTATTTGCATACTCTTTTTTCCTTTGACAGTTTAGCTAAAATTTTGAGGATTTTGATCAAAGAATCAAAATTTGCTTTTGTTAGTACTATTTTTTGCACTACATTATTATTATTATATTATTATTATTGGTTCTACATTCTCTTTTTTTTAATGTTACATTCAAAATATATAAGAGGTTCCCATATACCCCAACCGCCCTCACCCAACTCCTCCCACATCAACAAACTCTTTCATGATTGTCGCACATTCATTGCATGTGGTGAATACATTTTGGAGCACTGCTGCTCCACGTGGATTATAGTATACATTGTTTTTTACACTCTCTCCCAGTACATTCAGTGGGCTATGGCAGGTTATAAAATGTCCAGCATCTTTCCCTGCAATATCATTTAGGACAATTCCAAGTCCCAAAATTGCCCCCACATCACATCTCTTCTTTCCTGTCCCTACCCTCATCAACTACTGTGGCCACTTTCTCCATATCAATGCTACAATTTCTTCCATTACTAGTCACAGTATTTCCACAGTAGAATATCAGTAAGTCCACTCAAATCCATATTTTCTCCCTCCATCTTGTGGACCCTGGGATGGTGATGTCCATTCCACCTCTATATCAAGAGGGGGCTTAGATTCCACATGGATGATGGATGCAATTCCCCTGCTTGCAGTTGTAGGTACTCTCAGTTCCCTGGTGAGGTGGTTGACCATCTTAACCTCCCTATTAGCAGACCTAGGTAAGTCCAACGAACCAGATGGTTGGAGTTGCAACTCTGCTAAGATTCAGGGCCCAGCTGGCACATGGACAGTCCAGAGATTCAAGTCTCCTGAATATCCACCAACCCTAGAGTCCACCACAGGTTGTGTAAAAGTGACAGAAGAGGCATGTATAGAAAGATGACATCTGAGCCCAACTTCATTATACTCAGGAACACAAATTCCAAAGTAGGGTCTGCTGACATGGCACTGAATTCCAGAGTCATCTGACATTACCATAGAACCTGTGGGTCTCTGTAGTCCTCAGGAGATCCAGTACCTGGGGTTGTATCTATGGTGGCTGTCTCTGGAATTCTGCTGAGGTGTGCATAAGCATGACCGCTCTGATGACCTCCCAACTCTTTTTTGAACACTCTGAGTCATAAAAACTCATTTGTTTTTGCCATTTCCCCCTCTTATTCAAGGTCAAAAAGCAGTTTTTAACATATGATTCTACATGCAGGGTGAGATATTCTACTGGTCTGAGTTGACCCTTTTATTCAAAGTCTTTTTCTATTTACATCACCAACTGTTGTTTGATAGTAATCCCTTGGTGCAAGGGAGGCTCCTCTCCAGGGATCATGTCCCATGTTGGGGGGAAGGTAATGCATTTACATGCTGAATTTTGCTTAGAGAGTGGCCACATTTGAGCAATATGGAGGTTCTCAGGAGGTATCTTTTAGGCACCCTGCAGCTCTAGGCATAGTTCATATTTTAGGAACACAGGCTCATAATCATTATCATCAGTATCAATGGCTCATTGTTGGACTATCCTTTCTTGTTGGTCTTTGCCATTGCACTTGGGGGATTGTTGCTTTTCCATTGGGGAATGTGATAGAGCTCCCCTGGCTAGGGACTCAGAACTCCCTCAGTTGTCATTTGTAACTGTAACTACTCTGAAAATACCCAACATATATCCAAACATTTTTATGTACCCTCTATACATGCCCTGGATAACTCCCTCCCAATCATGTGCCCCTATCAATAATACCCACACCAGTGTGCCTCCTCTGCCATAGTTGAATCTCTCTGTGGTTCAATACTTCTTCAAAAATGAAGCCTAATATATTGCCAAATTCAATTAATAGCAAAATAGCAAAATGATATGTTTAAAGATTAGAGATAGGTGGCAGACTTGGCCCAGTGGTTAGGGCATCTGTCTACTACATGGAAAGTCTGCAGTTCGAACCCTGGGCCTCCTTGACCCATGTGGATCTGGCCTATGCATAGTTCTGAAGCACGCAAGGAGTGCCCTGCCACACAGGGGTTTCCCCGTGTAGGGGAGCCCTACATGCAAGGAGTGCACCGCATAAGGAGAGCTGCCCAGCATGAAAGTGCAGCCTGCCCAGGAATGGTGCTGCACACATGGAGGACTGACACAACAAGATGAATCAACTGAAAAAGAAACACAGATTCCCTTGCCGCTGACAACAACAGAAGGGGACAAAGAAGGTGCAGCAAATAGGCACAGAGTACAGACAACTGGGGTAGGGGGGAGGGGAGAGAAATAAATAAATAGATCTTTAAAAATAAATAAATAAATAAAGATTAGAGATAGAACACATACTAATTTAGAAAAACTAAAATATAGTAAAAATAAATTGGGATATTAAAAAATGAAAAACAATATAAAGCTTTGTTATTTTTGTTTTTTTATCTATTTTTTAAAAATGTTACATTAAATATGAGGTTCCCATATACTCCCACCCCCTTGCCCCACTCCTCCCACATCAGCAACCTCTTTCATCATCATGGGACATTCATTGCATTTGGTGAATACATTGAACACATTTTGGAACCCTACTGCACCATCTGGACAGTGGTTTACATTGTAGTTTACACTCTCCCCCAGTCCACCCAGTGGGCCATGGCCTTATTTTTGACAATTTCCCTTTCATCACTGCAACAGGTGTTGCCCCGTATGTACAGTGGCAAGGAAATTTCTTTCATTGCTTCCTCAGTGTCTACATCCTTTCATTTTTTTTCTAATTTTTAATTTTGTCTTCACAAAAGTTTTAGATCACAGTATTTCACATATACAATATAGGGGACTCCCATATCAAACACTTTACCCCTTCCTCAGCAATGGTCTTTTTAAGAATCAAAGTTCAGTGTCAGCAATTTCTCCAGTAGTAGCTGACCTAAGGAGAACTTTTCAGGGATAATTGAGTTTCTTTCACAAATTTATTTCTCTCAATCCTGGGGAAAAGTGTGTCTTCTGGGCATTCCTTTATTGAGTGAACATGTCTTACATGATAAGTCCACTCTAACCATCCAATTTCTCTAGGCATTTGGATTCTCTCATGTTCTGTAACAGGACAGTTCTTGCATTTCTACATCAGGCAATGTCACCCACCTTTGGTTCATATTTCAGCCAAGTGCCAGAACAAACTGTTAGATCTCTTTCTAACTAACTGATTTAAAATATTTTATACAGAATATGTTAAGTGGGTCATATCAATAAATTCAGCTTTATAGAACTTTATGTTCTTTACACTATTAACCCAAACTCTTAATATCTTTTTCTCATAGCTTTTCTCCTTGTTTAATGTAAATTAGAAAAATCATGCAGCTCTTTTAAACTGTAGCACACTTCTTCCCAGGTTACAGTTCATACATCACCATTTGAGGATGATTGTGACTTCAGTTTAGTCATAGGTCTAAATGAAAAAAAGGGGTGATCAGGTAATTCATGAGAAGAATTGCACTTCACAAACCAGAATTTGCATTTTCATCTGGTGAAACAGGATTTCTCTCTTCATACAGAGGTTTTAGGGACTTTTTCTGGGGAGGCAGTTACAGGTTTACCAGACACTGTATGTTTAGTATCTCCATGTGGATGTTGGATGTCTGATTTCTCAGGGTTGACTAGAGATGCATTGGTGAATTCTCCAAGGGATGCATTTATAAACTTATCTGGCAAAGAATACTTAGCAGAATCCATGGTTTCAATATCCCCACTGTTACCATTTCTAGCTATATGTCCCTACTCCAATTTTGGGGATCTCATTCCTTTTGAATCAGCACCCCCTCATTATCAGCAGACACCCAACAATGTTAACAATTCAATTTATATTGTAAATCAGCCACTGGCACAATAAGACTCTGAGTCTGGTTTAATGAATTTCAAGTCTGTGTCTATAAGAAGAGTTTCTCTAAGGGCACACTTAGAAACTTTCATATCCTTCATACATTGCTTAAACTCAGAGTGTGGAGCTTTGAGTTCATCCCTGTTTTTAAAATCTCTGTCTGGCATATTAGGAACAATCTGTAACATCATTATACATTTAACTCTACAAAACTCTATTAAACAATCAAATACAAAGTCATTGAGAACCATTCTTCTTAATAGTATTTGAGTAGCAGTATCTAATGATGGTATTTTCCATATCTCTATTGCTAATTCATGCCATGGTCTATCAGTGGCATCTTGATTATTGGGGGTATTGTCATTAATAATTCTGAATCCAATCAGTTACAAGAGAAATTCCCAAAACCTCATAATCAATTTAAAAATCTCTTACTGAAAATTCAATTTTTCAAGAAACACCTCCAGTAGGAAATTTTTATTAGGCAACTTCTCCAAGGAAATGCAATGTACAGGATAATTTACAAATATGCATATTTTACAAAAATAGCATGTTTGTGTGTCTGTGATTATAGAAATTTGTAATGTCTGCATTCCATTTGTTCTAACATTTGAAATAATAGAAAATCATTCAGGTTAATAGTGGAGAAAAAAAGCCTTAAATGTATGACAATAAAACCCGACAAATATGTTTGGGACACTCACTATCTTTTCAGATAGAGTTATTGAAATGACTCTATAGGTGGATAATGACTGAGTGGACTAGTCTATTAGAAGACAAGTCTTCTTTCCTCCATGTTGGTATCAGGGAGGTTTTCCAAATCAAATTATGACCAGCAATTATCCTAAAGAAATTGAAAAGGAAACGTAATTTTAAAAAGGTGTCCCTGTGTGGTTATTTATGATTCTTTCTCATTTGGAATTTATGATTCTTAACCTCACGTCAATTCTATCAGTTCACAAATTCCACATGGAATGTTGAGCCAGAAAATAACTCTTAATATCACTAGTCATAGGAAGCCTATAATCATACAGAGTACAGTTGCTTCTGACATAATATGAGACTGTTTGTGTTCACTAGGTTTAATAATATACCTACATAAATATAAATATATATGCACATCTGCACAAAACAATGATACAATTTTAATGGAAATAAAAAATATCAAAAGTTAATTTCAATAAATTCATATAAATATGGAGAAAAGTGTACAATGAGAAAAGAATAATGAGACAATAATAAATTTCTCAGACTACAAATTTGATAATGATATAAATGAAATGAAGCACAGGAACTTATTGTGCAGATAATGTAAAGAAATAAATATAAAAAGAGATAACTATTTGAAAAATAGAAGCCAGAAACTTGCCAATGAGTACAGAACAAGAAATGGCCACTTTCACCAGATTTAAAAGCCAAAATGAATTCACCAAATGCAATGAATGTGCCACATTGATGAAAGAGGTTGTTGAGTGGGAGGAATGGGGTGGGATGTGTGTAGAGTATATGGGAACCTCTCATGTTTTTTAATGTAATATTTTTTGTCATCTATATATCTTCCAAAAATACAATAAAAAATGATGGGGGTGAGGGGGTGGGAGTGGGGTATATGGGAACCTCTTATGTTTTTTAATGTAACACTTTGTGTAATCTATTTACTTTAAAAAGATAAAGCATAAAATGAAATTTTAAAAAATTTAAAAAAATAAAGAACAAATAAAATCACATCACTGTCCTACCAATAAAAATTCAGTCCCTACCAAATAAAGCAGCATATGAGGCAAGAAAATGAAATCATAATATACAGGAATTTGAAAAGAAGAAACAGTATTTGTATTAACTACAGATTTAATTTGAAAGTGAAGGATAAATAAAAATCTACACAACTTTTATTGAATTATTATTTTAAAATGGTTAAGAAGACAATTGGATGCAAAATGTCAATAATGTAATATTAAATATCTATAGACGAGTAAAGAAAATATAACATGGATTTTAAATGAGACAATTTAAAATAGCATGAAATATTTATAGCAGATATGCAGCAAAGATTTCAGGTATTAAGGAAAAATTTAAAATTTTTCATAGAGAGATATTAAAAAAATAAACTGAAGGAGTGTTTGATCAAAATTTATAGATTTGCAGATGATATTATAAATATTTCACTTAATAATATAAAATGACATGAGAATAAAAATCCAAGCAAATATTTTTCTTTAGAATTTGACAATTTGATCCTAAAATTCATAGGAATCTCAAATATAAAATGTATTTAAAAGTAAGAAATAATATATGTATATTTATATATTTTTTTATATATACACAATTACAGATTCGGCACTATTCTATGTGGAGATGGTACATACATTTTTAGTAAAAGGATCCAGGAATTTGAGTAAAAGTATTTGAAAAATAAGATTATATTCATTTTTATTAACATACACAAACCAAATGCAAGTGGATGAAAAATAAAATATTGTAAACAATATCTTAATATTTGGAAAAACATCTTCAGAACTATAAAGAAAGAAATAATTATGTTAGAAGAAGGAGGAGAAGGATGAGAAAAATATACAAATTACAAAAAAGGGTAACAAGTTTGTGCATTCAATTTCAATAAGATAATTTTTTGTCTCTATTCACAATGCAAGAGTACAGGAATGCAAATTACAAAGAAAGGAAATTAACTCATAATGCTTAAAAAAGGAATTTCAGAAAAGGAGAAACATACACATCTCATTTATTCATGATGGTGTGTTCTGAACCATTAGTAGTAGTGAAGGAAAATAAACAGTATGACTAAAATGAGGTAATGCCACAAACTTAGTAGATTGTAAAAAATAAATCTGGAAGCATGAATCTTCAGTGATGATGTAGAGCAAAGGAAATACTTTCATACGTCTGGTGTGTGAATAACTTTGTACAGTTGCTTTGGAAAACTGATTTTGTGTCAGTCAGCTATGGCTCCATTTTAATGTAGTAGAAAGAAATTCTTGTCTGTGCTGAGAGCAACAAACTTTATTTTCAACTTGTGACACATGTCCCTTGTGTGTTGGCTATGACTTTGTTCCACATCTTCCATATTATATGCCCCATCTATTGTAAATTTCTTAGTTTCATAAGCTACATAAATTCTCTTGATATAATGAAAGGATATTGTAGTGATGTAAACATATGTTAACTCTGAAGTCCCCACTCTACTTTTGTTTTCATTTATTGATAAAAGCATACCCTGTGGCTGTACTGGTCATAACAAATTGGGATACCATTTTGAATTGTTCTTTAAACAAGTCTCTAATTATTAATTTGACAAAGCACATATTATGAACATGCATTTAGAAACAAATTATCTGCAGAGTGGAAAAAATCATGAATATATAAAAGAACACAGAAAACTTCTAGGATTTGTGGTATTTAAATTAGGAATATTTTATAAGTATGTGTTTAAATGTGTTTTGGAATATAATGTATTCCTCCTTTCCAGTTAGCAATGTATATCCATACTGCTGTCCTCAATACAGATGACATTTAGAGTATTAAAATTTATTCCAGTCATCTCATATAAATTAATATTTATCATTTTGTTGAGGTTACTGTCATAAAATTGAATTATATTTATAATTTATAAACATAATGCCATTTTGGAGGAGAAGACATGTATATCTCTCAGAGTACCAACAAGAAGTACAAGCATAAGCTGCAGGACATTCTGAAGGGATGCTAGCAGATTACTAACAAGAGATTCAGGATTGACAGGACACTTCACCAATAGTGTGCTAGTGGAATCTTCTGGGCATTTTTGAGGGCTGTTAGTAGATGCCATGGGGACAGATATCCAGCTATGTCAATGAGTCTGGAGGGTAGTTTGGCAAAAGCTGAGAGACATTTTTAGAGAATGCTAGTGGATGGTGAGTCAGATTAATTACCCAACAGAGGGGTTCAAGAATGACTGAAAGAGTAGGTTCCTAGTCACTGTGCAAAGCTCTATAACAATGGGACCACTTAAGGTGAAGATCAGGAATTCATGAGCCCAGTAACTCTTAGCAGGTCCCTGACTCAGGAAGTTCTTGAAACTTCAGGAAAAAATGCAGAGCTCTTCAGGGACCTTTCTGTCATAACTCCAAGTGAATTTTAGAGACCAGGTTTGCCTCTAGGAAACAGGGATAATCATGAAGAAGTTAGTAAGGTACAGTATTACCTTGAAAAGGACAACATATATTTTCTCATCCCTTTAGATTTCTCTGACCCCAGATATTACTAAGATAAAACTGAAGAGACTAGAGAGGTTCAGGTGTGGTTAGTACCCAGGTTGTCCAACAGAGAAAAGACTCATGCTGTGTTTACTTGTGCATTGGCCATAGCAGAGGTGGCTGCAGCAACAGAGGAAGATGATAATTATCATCAGGTTATCTCCACCTCGAGCAATGGGCTCTATGACAGAGCAATATTTTGACCCATTTCCTGTGTGCATCTAGGGCTACCATGCCTCCCACTCTTCAAGACTGAAGTGACTGAAGTTCACAGAGAAAGAAAGACAGATAAAGTGGCCTAAGGTGACAAATCCCCTTCCTCCACCAAGTTGCTTCCCAGCATAGGAAGGATGTGTGCTCTGCGTGGCTGAAGATTTAGGTGCACTCTGTCTTTCCTCCAGGTAAGCCTGAGCTCTACCCAAAGTAAGGTGTTTTGTCCTGCACTACTCTTGTAGTTTTAGTTGGAAAAGCTGTTCTTCCAGTTTCTCTATGCCCTCTGCTCCCAAATGCCCAAAACAATCCTCCCCACCCCCCCCCCCGGGGTATGCACCTTGCTGTCTGTGACTGACACTAGTGCTGTTCTCTCTGCTTTCTTTATGAAATTTCTGTTAAGTTGGAAGCCCCCTTGTCTAATTATCTGGACCTCAGCAATAAGACCCAATTGTGTCCTGTGGGAGTGAAAGTAGTATGCGAAGGTTAGAGTTCAATAGAGAAGTGGAGGTGGGGTGGGAAATATTAGGCATTTTAGATACTGTTCACAGTTATTGGTGATCCCTACTACTACGGGCAGCATGAAATAAGGAAAAATGATGTTATCAGTTTGTATCAGAGTCCAAAGCCACTGAAGCTAAAAATAAAAATGGTGGGTCCTTTTTTAACCTCTATAAGCCTCCATTGAATGGCTGTCTTAAATCAACATATTTCCTTAGCTGAAGACCTTGCATGTATTTTCCCAATTAAAAAATTGAAGTTTCACTTTTTACTTCCACCTTTGCTTTGACTCTATTAATTAGCTACCTTTGATGCCTAGCAACCTCAAATGTGCAAATACACCTCGGTTTTTAAAAATCATACAAAACAGTTATTCTTTTAATTTATCTTTTCAGACAATACCCATTTTTAAAGAAAAATATTTCACTTGCTGCATACTACTTTCATTATCTTAATGCTAGTTAATAAATTAGTACTACTCAATAGTTCATGAATACATCACATTGTTCCCAAACATATCTCCTTGAAGAATTGTATTCCATTTTTTAAAGAATAAAATCCATTTTAAAACTTCACATCCTAAACTGAGCCATTTCCATATACTTTCTCTGAAGCATTGCAAGGAAGAAAATACATTTTTAAATTGTAAACATAATTTTCCCAAATAGAAGTTATGTTATATTCATTTTAATTTTTATGGTGTAAGTACAAAAATAAACAAAGAAACATTGCAACAGACTATCGAGTACAACCACACACAAGCTAAAATGCAATTGCTTAATATATGACAAAGGTAATGTTTGCTAATACAATAACAATGCTATATACTTTTCTTCAACTGGTGCTTGTACCATTAGAAAAAAGGATTTTAACAATACATAAATGATGTAAATGAAAGGGATAAATTATTAAAGTCAAAACTATTATTATTTTAAAGAATAAAAGGGAGATCATCTGCTGTATATCAGTGTAATTAAAAAGGTCTTATACAAGAGAAACAGATGCTGAAAAAGTTAATCATATTATTATTGAAAATTGCTCTTTCTAAGAGGATATAGAAGAGTACAAAATTCAATGTAGGGGAATAGATGTAGTTTACTGGTTGAGTGCCTGCTTCCCATGTATGGTTTCCTGAGTTTAATTGCTGGTACCTCCAAAAGAAAAGGAAAAAATTTCTGTATAACAAATTGAATAATCTGGCACTCATGATATGGACAGGAATTTAACAGAGGAGGATTTCAATATTAACATTAAAATACATTAAAATTTAAAATCAAACAAGTATATATATACACACAGCACACAAGAAATATTTTAAATATCTGAAAATAAATTGCATTCATAAGTAATTTAAGCAAACAGAAAACTAACATTTTACTGATATAAGTATTAATTTGTACAATCAGTTTGAAAATTAGTATTACAGGGTGCCTAGGAGCTACCTCCTGAGGCCTTCCTTTTTACTCAAATGTGGCCTTTCTATAAGTCAAAGTCACCATATAAATGCATTACCTTCCCCTCAGCATGGGACATAACTCCCAGGGATGAGCCACTCTGGCACTGAGGGATTACTACCAAGTACCAACAGGCAAAACAACTGGTAAAGTACCTTGACCAAATGGAGGAAAGGGTAAATGTTGGAAACTGAGGCACAGTGGTCTCACAAGGAGAGACGTGCTGTTTCCATGGCTATGCTTGCAACCTAAGCAATGCAGTAATTAAAAGTTTCTGGCAAACAGGATGAAGCTGTAAAAGGCTGAAAGAAAAAATGAGCACATACCTTTTGTAGTACATAGAACACTTAGACTTTGTACCTTGATATAAAATTTTTTTTGAGTTCCTTAGTAATGTTACTAGTTAACTGCATGTTGCTGTTTGTTGTCACATAGACTGGGTATATAGACAGCCCTTTATAAACAATAAAGTTGTCTGATGAGTCTCTACTCACAGACTCCCTGATCCCAGTGCTGTCATTCTTTCTTTCTTTTTCTCTCTTTCTTTCTCTTTATTTCACTCTCCTTTTTCTCTTTCTTTCATTCCTGATATCCTTTGGGTCCAAATCTCCAACAACTGGTACCCAATGTGGAGTCCGAAGAAGGGAGTCTTCCAAATCAGTATTGGGAACCATGGAAAAGACCTCATCTAGGGTCAAGTGAGATGTCCAAAGCAGAGTGACTCGAGTCTTCAAGATTAAGTAAGTAAGTAACATTTCCACAAAGTCATCCGGGTAATGGGTAATCAAATGGGATATGTGGAAGCATATTTGCAAGTGTTAAAAACTTTACTGAAAGTTAATGGGGTGCCCATAAAAAGCTATGAATTACTAGAATTGTTTGCTTTTATACAAAAACATTGTTGCTGGCTTCAGCCTCAGGGGCATGTTTTAAATTTGAAACAGTGGAGACGCAGAATGAAAGCCTTATGAAAATCATATCAAAAAAGGGAATTCAATCCATTATCAATATGGGCCTTAGGCCACCAGATAGTGGCAACTTTAGGTCCTTTACAGTCTGAAGGAGAGAAAGATGAAATTACTACATTTTTTAAGCCCATAAGTAAATTTGAAATGAGAGAAAGTAAATTGGAACAAGAACAGGAGCTTGAGGCAAATAGGGAACCGTCACATTTTCCCCCCTCATCCTGATATTAACACTTTCATCAACAAAAGCTCAGTGAAGTGTCCTAATGAAATGTCTTCTCTGTATCCAGTACAACCCTCTCTAAATTAGAAATGTTTTCAGATGTTCCTGATGCTTTGCCTTATGTTAAACAATTATCTGCTTTCCCAGTAACATTACATGTGATATCACCAGATACAAATAATCCGCAAGGGGGTGTCGAGTTTCATCCTGAGCCAATACCTTTTAAACTATTGAAAGATTTAAAATAGGCAAAAAATACTAAATAAAGTCCTTGTTAGTGAAATCAGGCTTGTAAGAAAACTCTCCGTTAAAGTGTTAACTAAGATAAGGAAACTATTCTGGAAGCAACTCTGGAAACTCCCTGTTGTCTACATCACAATGTAGCTGTGGGCTAGTGGGGGTTAATAGAGTTAAGCCACTGGAAAAAGAGAAAAACTTGGCAACATTAGTGTTCTGTTTTGTTTCCATGCTAATTCTAATTGGGCCTATTTAACCAAGATAATAAAATTAGTACAAAATTTTTATCAAGGTGTTAAAAGGAATTTTCAGTTTTAAATCAATAGCTTACTCCTGACCTTCAAGTCTCAGTATAGTCTTACAGAGTAGTAATCCAAAGATGTGTGTTAACCGTCTGTCTAAACTGCTAAATAAGAGCTTAGCTACATTTATGCTGCTCAAGTTATCTTAACTGATTGCTGATAACTAATAAAAATGTTTCCAAGAACAAGCTTGCATGTTACAAGCAACATGAATTCCAGAAGAAATCTTAAAAAGTAAAGTCTAACAGCCAATCCAAGGTCCACAGAGAAAAGGTGGCTTTGGAGTGGGAAAAGTGGACATGGTGGCTGAGGGGTGTGGGGAGTGGCAGGAGGAGATGAGATGTGGGGGTGCCTTTGGGACTTGGGGTTGCCTGGATGATGCTTCAGGGGCAATCACTGGACGTTGTGAGTCCTCCCAGGGCCCACTGGATGGAGTGGGGGAGAGTGTGGGACTTGATGTGGACCGTTGACCATGGGGTGCAGAGATGTCCAGAGATGTACTTACTAGGTGCAATGGATGTGTCATGATGATGGGAGTGAGTTTTGCTGAGGGGGGGGAGTGGTGTGGGGGGGTGGGCTTGAATGGGACCTCATATTTTTTTAATTTAATATTTTTTACAAAATCAATTAAAAAAATAAAAAAGTAAAGTCTAAAATATGATATAATGAGAACTTAAAAACAGCTATACCAAGAAAATAAAAATTATAAGTCAATTGTAAACTGTGTGTTCTGTTAATGTGTTGTAATTGTTTTGTGTTTGTTTGTTCAATGTCAGTGTATATATTGATGCCTCCAGATGGTAATATAAATTAATAAATAAAAATTTCTGAAAGTTCTATTCAAATGGCCAAAAATTAAATAAGTGCTTATATTAATACATAATGTTAATAAGATCTCTACAATGATAAAAATTGTAAGCCTTGATTAACAAAATTAGTATAAGTGTTTTCATAAAAAATAGTTTTCACCCAGATTGAAATGAAAAGTTTATTTTTCTTCAATGGATAAAATGAAGGATGTAAAACTTAAATGAATATTAAAAATGGTTAAAATTTTGTGGGAATGCTGACTGAAATCTAGTAAGTTTTTTATAAAAGGTGTGTTTTGTCCTAAAATAGGGTGGCTAATTTTCATAAACTGCTGGGACTTAAATGCATGTGGCAAGTTGTAGAAGGTATTGTGGTAACTTTAAGTAAGGGAATGTGTTCTCTGAAGGAAAAATTTGTCCCAAAATTATAAATAATTGTAAGAAGTTTAATGAAGCATTGTTTAAATTAAGGTATTTAAATGGCTAATTCCAAAAACTCATTATTAAACAAAACCTGATAAGGACCAGGAAGGAATGAGGGTCCAACAGTGAGCCCCTGATACTAATGACTATGCTTGTGAGCCTATACACCAGAAATAAGAACAAGGCCTAGAGCAGCACTGTGCCTAAGAGTTCCCTCCTGACAGCCTCTGTGTTACTCAAATGAGGCCAGTCTCGAAGCCAAACTCAGCATGTAAATGCAATGCCTTCCCCCCAGCATGGGACATGACACCCGGGGATGAGCCTCCCTGGCACCAAGGGATCACTACCAAGTACCAGCTGATGATGTAACTAGAAAATGACCTTGAATTAAAGGTTCAACGCAGACCAGCAGAATATCCCTGTCTACATATAATAACAGGACTTTAAAATGCTGTTTGACCTAAAGTAAGGGGAAATGGAAAAGAGAAATTAGTTCATATGGCTATGAGTCTCTAAAAAAGAGTCTGGAGGTTGTCAGAAGGATTGCCCTTATGCACACCTGAGCAGAGTCTCAGAGACAGATAAAGTAGGTACAACCCCTTGTATTGGTCCTTTTGAGGGCTAAAGAGACCCACAGGTTCTATGGTCATGCCAGATGGGGTTCACTGCCATGCCAGTTAGCCCTTCTTTGGAGCTGGTGTTTCTGCATGATGGAGCTGGACTCAGATGGGATCTCTTTTCACAAGCCTTTCATGCTACTTTACTGGAATTGTAGTTGGTGCTGGGGCTTAAGATATATCTAGGGGATTTGAATCTCTGGACTGACAATATGATAGCCAGGCCCTGAGCCTCAACAGACTTCAGCTCCTACACTCTGGTTTATTGGACTTACCCCACTCAGCTAACATGGATTTGAAGAATGTCAACCACCACACCATGGAGCCTAGAGTGCCTACAACTGAAAGCAGGAGGAGGGCATCCAATATCCATGTGGAATCTAAACCCCCTCTTGACATAGATGTGGAATGGACACAACCAAGCCAAGGTCCACAGGAAGGAGGAATACAGTAAGGATCAGAGTGGACTTAATGATATCCTATTCATGAACTATTGTGGTTAATAATTGAGAAAATGTGACATTGGTGTGGAAAAAGTGGCCATGGTGGCTGCTGGGTGCAGGGAATGGGAGGAAGAGATGAGATGTGGAGGCATTCTCAGGACTTGGAGTTGTCCTGGGTGGTGCTCCAGGGACAATTGCCGGACATTGTATGTCCTCCCATGGGCCCCTGGTTTGAACATGGGAGAGTGTGGGCTATGGTGTGGAACATGGGACATGAGGTGCAGTGATGCCCAGAGATGTACTCACCAGATGCAATGGATGTGTCATGATGATGGGGGAGGGTGTTACTGTGGGGGAAGTGGTGGGATGGGGCTGGTGGGGGTGAATGGAGACCTCATATTTTTTGAATGCAATATCTTTTAAAAAATGAATAAATTGAGTAGAATTTGAAAAAAATAAAAATAAACAAAACCTGAATTGATAATACTAATAATAAAAGGTAATTTTAGGACAGGAAAACTTGTTGGTGGCCAGCCTCCCCTGCAAATTTGCTTCTAGGAGATCCTTTCTGGTATTGCATGCTATTAAGTATGTAAAGTGAAGAAAAGTTCATTATTTTAACAAGCTTGTTTAGTGTTGATGGCAATTATATGTTGTAAGAAGTTTGCCTGGTAACTTAGTATGTGGGATATATGGAATGTGTTTTTATTGTTGAGGAAAGAGGAGATCATTTTGTTCTAAGATAAAATGATTTATTATTGGGAAAGAGTAGAATGTAGGACAAAACCTAGGTGAATAGTGAAGATGTAAAAGGTTTGTGAAAAAGAAATTTTTATGATTAAAGTTAAATAAAATTTGATGGGTCTATAAAGTTTTAAAACCTTTAGTATCAAGTAGTATGTATCAAAATTAAAAATTTTCTTCTTTCTCAAAGTCTCTCAAGTCATTAGTCTGTTTTGGTAAAAGTTTCCTGAATAATCAGTATACAAAGAAAGTCTGTTTTATCAAAATAGCTTCTTGTGCTTTAACCTCATCATTTCCTCAGTTTTTGAAGAAGAAGGGGTCTTATCTCTTTTAAAAGATCATAATGTTCAAACCTGTTTTCTAAAAATCAAATCCTGAAAAGTAATTTTTATTTCAAACTAATTACAAGAGATTTGTTCTTTTACCATGAAAGAAAATGTAAAGTAATAGTTGAGTTCATCTAACATAAGTAGAAGGTGTTTAAAAGTGTTACAAACTTAACAGAATTTTTAAACCTCTGTTAATTAAAGTTGTATGAATCAAAGGTTCAAGTGAATACTTAAGAGTGTGTAAATTTACCAATATTTCAGCATAATATTAAACAGAAGTACAATGTTATTAATTATGGTTTTTATTATTATAAAAAGGTATGTGTCACAGAAACAATCTCTTATAAATTAAAATAATAACACTGTAGTATGCAGCAGTCCCAAATATTGCTAGTTTGTTGCAAGAAGTTAATGTCCAGCTGTGTCGCTATCACTTTGTTTTAAAACATGCTAAGACTTTCTTTAGTTTATTCTTAGGTCAAGCTAGCCTGCATTCCCCTATCTATGGAAAACCCAACAATGGACTTTTGCAGTGCTTCCACAAGCCTGTGTGCATAGCCCAACCATCTGTCCTGGCATGGTGATAATAATCTAGCTGCATAGAAAAAAATTCGTGGCTGAAACTACTGATGATGTTATGTTAGGCAGTAATCCTCTTTTTGGAATGAAAAGAAACATCAGAGACAATAGTATGTTATCTTAAGAGCCTGAACTAGGCAAACAAATGGGACAGGCTGCAAAGTCTCTGCTGCTCTATCAAATTCCTAAATGTAGTTTGGCTGGGTGGGATAAAACTATGCCCTCTGTTGTAACTGATGGAATGCAATGTTTTCTCATGTTAATAGTGTTTGTAATATTGTTGGAGTACTGAAAATCTTTCTTCCCTCATTTAGCTCAAATATTAAAACTATTTTATGTATTAATTGGGAAAAGTCCTTCATTGAAATAGGAAAACCTCCAGCAAGCTGCTTTAAATAATAATAAAAGGAAGGTAAATTGTGGACATTAGCTTAGCCCATGAATTTGATATAGCAAGCACCAATATTGACTTTGAGTGGAGTTTGTGGCAAAGGCAAAATTCTAAACAAGTATGCCTCTTCTATGTGGACATTGGATTGGTTGTGTCCATTGCACCTCTATGTCAAGAGGAGGCTCAGATTCCACATGGATGCTGGATGCAATCCTCCCATTTTCAGTTGTAATCACTCTAGGCTCCATGGTGTGGTGGTTGTCCTTCTTCAACTCCATCTTAGGTGAGTGTGGTAAGTCCACTAGATCAGATTGTAGGTGCTGGAGTCTGTTGAGGCTCAGGACCTGGCTATCACATTGTCAGTCCAGAGATTCAAATCCCCTAAATATACCTTAAACCCCAACATTAACTGCACCTCCAGCACATTAGCATGAAAGTCTTATGAAGGGAGATCCCATCTGAGTCCAGATTCATCACACATAAACACCATTTCCAAAGAGGGGCCATCTGCCCTGGTAGTTAACCCCATCGACCATGACCATAACTCCCATGGGTCTCTTTAGCCCTCAAAGGAACCAATATCTGGGGGTTGTATCTGCTTTATCTGTCTCTCTGACTCTGCTCAGTTGTGCATGAGGGCAATCCTTCTCCCAGCCTCCAGACTCTTTTTTAGAAACTCGTAGCCATATAAACTCATTTCTCCTTTCCATTTCCCCCTTGCTTTAGGTCAAACAGCATTTTAAAGTCATGGTATTTTATGTAGACATGGATATTCTGCTGATCCGCATTGAATCTTCCGTATAAGGTCATTTTCCAGTTGCATCATCAGTTGGTTGTTGATAGTGGTCCCTCGTTGCCAGGGAGGCTCATCCCCTGGTGTCATGTCCCACGCTGGGGGGAAGGCATTGCATTTACATGCTGAGTTTGGCTTCGAGACTGGCCACATTTGAGTAACATGAAGGCTGACAGGAGGAAATTCCCAGGCACAATGTTGCTCTAGGCCTTGTTCTTATTTTAGGTTTATCAGCTCACAAGCATAGTCATTAGCATCAGGGGCTCACTGTTAAACCCTCACTCCCTCCCGGTCCCCGCCACTGTACCTGGGAGACTGTCGCTGCTCCCCTAGGGACCACGACAGAGCACCACTGGCCAGGAACCCAGTACCCCCCCTACTGTGGTTTTTAATTGTTGCCACTATGAGTATATCCAAACATTACCATGCACCCTGGACATATGTTCTGTACAGCTCCCTGTCAGCCATATATCACCTGTCATTGGTATCCCATACCAGTATCCCTCCATTGCCATCCTAACATCCCTTTTAGAACTGTTGATGCAGATGTCTTTGTGAAGATCCAGGGCCCAACCACTGAAATCTGAGGAGAGGAAGAGTGGCTCCACCAGAAAGAAAACATTGTGAGTACCAGACCTTGTGGTGCCTAGCCCAGCAGTTCCAGCTGCCTGTTACTTGCCAGCAGCTCATGAATTTCACTCATGAGTTTCCATCGTGCCCACTTCATGACTGTAACATCAGATCCCTCCTGCTCTTGAGAGGAATAAGCCCTCAGATGCACGATTCAAGCCCCCTGGGGAGTAATACAACAAAATACCACCCAAGTTGTATTCATTACTTTACAAAAACAAAAAGGGGGAGAAATGTGGAAATATGGCTGGAGGTTAAAATACTTTACTGAGACCTGTGGCAATTGCTGCCATGTATCACATTAACTTTACAAATTCTGGAACAGTGAACTTGCAGCTTGTGTCTGCCTATGGGCTTTGGGCCTGTGTGCTCTCTCCTTATGCTATTGTGGCAGGAACTGTTAACACTACAAAGGAAAATGGATACTGGCTTCTTGGGCTAATGACACTCATAGTCATAATCTACAAAAGAATTTGTGAAAAGTATTTCTTGGAATTGCCCCTCCATATGAATGGCTGGGAAATATAAATAATACAGGACAGTATTTAACCCTTAATCAAACATATCATCTTAAAGCCTGTGTTGGAGATCCATATTTTTTCATAACTGGTAAGATAGCTATTAAGAAAGACTCACTGTTTTATGAAAATGGTGCCTTGTATACATATCAGGACAGGAAGTGTGTTGCAGGATGGAGAAACAATAGCAATGTCCAGAAGAAGAAAAGGCACCTGGATACCTGTGAGAATGATGTGAATTTGGCCATCATCTCCTGAAAGTCAGTTATTGCTAAATATGGCATAATAATTCTTGAAGCAGACTAGATGCTTTATTGGACTGCTATATTATAAGCATTTGGGGACTGATTGGGATCATTACAGCTGCTGCTTCTGCTATGGTAGCTTTACATGAAAGTACAAACACAACATATGCACATGATATAAAAATGCTAGTGATTTGTGGCATAGCCAGGAACACATTCATGAACAGTTAAATAATTGGGTCAATGATTTAGGATTGGCTGTTTTGCATAGTGGAGATCAACTGTATAGTTTAAACTTGTTATGAGAGAACATAACAGCAATGGGTCTATAAAAAAGCAGAGACCTTCAATAATAGCTTAGAGTATTTGGCCCTAATAAATATATAAAGAACATTACACAAAAATACTGCAGTATATACATTCTTTTAGAGCACATGTGGATCATTCTCCAGGTTAGACCATATACTAGTTCACAGAATAAATTTCAACAAATTCAGAAAGATTAAATTATACAAAGTAACTTCGCTGAACACAGTGGAAAGAAGCTGGAAATCAGTAAGAGCTAGAAAACCAAAAATAGGAGCAAAGTTATGAAAATGAAACAATGCACTCTTAGGTAATTAATAGGTCAAAGAGGAAATTGCAAGAAATCAGTAACTACTTCGAAACAAATGAAAATGAGAACACAACCTGTCAAAATCTCTGGATTATAGCAAAAGAAGTGCTGAAAGGGAAAGTAATAGCCATGAATGCTTACATTAAAAAGCAAGAAAGAGGTAAAATCAAAGAACTAACTACACACTAAGAGGATCTAGGAAAAGAACAAAAATTGACCCCATATCAAGAAGAGACAGAAAGAGAGAGAGAGAGAGAGAAAGGAAAAAAAAAAAAGATTACAGCAGATAAATGTAAATTGAGAATAAAAAAAGAACACTAGAAAAATTAAGAAAGCTAGAAGCTGGTTATTTGGGATTAATAAAATTGACACCCTCTTAGCAAGACTAACAAAGCAAAAAAGAAAGAAGGTACAAATACATAAATTTTAAAAAGGAGGGAGGTTATCTCCACTGATCCCACAGAAATAAAGGGTGTCATAAAATGTTACTTTGAAAAAATGTACACCCAAAAGATGAACAATTTAAATGAAGGAGACAAATTTCCAGAAACACACAAGGAACCTACATTGACAAAAGAAGAAATTAACTGACCAATCACAAGGAATAAGATTGAACAATTCATCAAAAAATCCCAACTAAGAAGAGTTCAGAACAAGATGGCTTCACAAGTGAATTCTATCAACCATTCTGGAAAAAAAAATTACTTACTCCAATACTGTTTTAACTCTTCCAAATTAGAAGTAATGGGAACATTACTTCTTTCTATGATTCCCATCTCAACGTAATAGCAAAACCACATAAAGATGCCACAAGAAAGGAAAACAACAGACCAATTCCCTCTAATGAACCTGGATGCTAAAATCCTAAACAAAATCCCTGCTACTCATATTCAAAAACACATCAAATGAATCATACACTATCATCAAGTTAGTTTCATCACTGCTATGCAAGGTTAGTTCAAAATAAGAAAATCAATACAATGCATCACATTAACAGATCAAAAGAAACAATTCACACCATCATCTCCATCAATGCAGAAAAGCATTTCACAAGATACAGAATCCTTTCTTGTTAAAAAAAAAAACACTTCAAAAAATAGAAATAGAAGGAAACTTCCTCAAAATGAAGTGCATATATGAAAAACCCACATCTAGCATCCTATTAAATGATACAATTCTAAAGGTCTTCACTTTAAGATCTGGAATAAGATAGTGATGCTCACTTGTTACTGCTGTGATTTAACATTGTATTAGAAGATCTGGCTTGACCACTTAGGCAAGAAAAATATATAAAGACACCTAAGTTGGAAAGGAGGAAATAAAAATGTCTCTGTTTGCAATGCCATGATCTATAAATAGAGTCCTGAGAAACCTACAACAAAGCATCTAGAGCTGATAAATGAGTTCAGTAAAATGAGGGGATATAAGACAAACATGCAAAAATCAGTAATATTTTTTCATACCAATAATGAGCAATATGAGCATGAATTCAAGAAAAAATCCATTTACATAAGCAACTAAAAGAAACAAATATCTAGTAATAAACTTAACTAAAGATGTAAAATATTTGTACACAGAAAACCTCACAACATTGTTAAAGGATATTGAAGAAGACCTAAACAAATGGAAGAATCTTCCTTTTCCGTGGATTGGAAGATTAAACAACATTAATCTGTCCATCCTTCCCAAACTGATTTACATATTTAGCACTAATAAAAAATACAACATTTTTTACTGAACTAGAAATCTATTTAAGAAATTTATTTGGAAGGGCAAGGGGCTTTAATAGACAAACACATTGAAAAAGAAAAAAGGAATCGGAGGAATCACAATACTTTTCTTTAAATCATATTAAAGAGCTACAGTGGTCAAATCTGCATTGTATCAGCACTGGATAGACATACTGAACAATGGAACCAAATTCAAAGTTCTGATATAGAAATCCATAAAAGTCAACTAATATTCAACAAATTTCCAAACCTGCTCAACTGGGACAGAATGGTGACTTCAAAAAAGGTGCTTACAGAACTGGATAACTACTTTCAAATATATAGAGAGCATGATGGTCTTACAACCTATACAAAAGTTAACTCAAGATGGATCAAAGACCCAAATATAAGAGCCAAGAACAAAAAGCTCCTAGAAGATAATGTAGGGAAGCATCTATGAGACTTTGTAGTAGGAAATGGTATCACTAACTTTGCACCAAAGTGTGAGAAATGAAAGAAAAAATAGATAAATGGGACTTCCTCAAATTTAATAATTTTTCACTTCAAAGGATTTTGTCAAGAAAGTGGAATGTTTCCCTAAACATTGTTCTTCTGTTCTATTTGAACTTTTGCATAAGGCATAAGTACTAGCATTGGTAAGTCTAAATCCAAGGGGCTTAAATCTTTGAGCTGTCCATGTGACTCCTGGACTTGGATTCTCATTAGAGTTGTAATACCTACTCTCCAGTTCTTTGCTCTCACCCAGTACAACTAACAAAGAGGTGATGATGGACAACTACCTTACCAAGAACTGAGAAAGTCTATAACTGCAACCAAGAGTGTCCCATCCATCAGCCCTAGGGGATCTCAGCCTTCTCAATTAGAGGTGGAGTGGACATCACCATTCTGAATCCTCAGGATTGGGGAATGAAATATAGATTAAGTAAATTTACTGGTATTCTACAATAACTTGTGATTCAAGCAATGGAAGAAATTATATCATGGATGTGGAGGCAGTGACCACTGGAGATTTTGAAGTCAGGGAAAGGGAAAAACAGATGTAATATGGGGGCATTTTCAGGTCTTGGGAATTGTCCTGAATGACACTACAATGACACATGCAGGCCAGTATATATTTTGCCATAACCTAAAGAATTGGGTGGGAAAGAGTGTAAACTACAATGTAAACATTAATCCATGCTTAGTGGCAATGTTCCAAAATGTGGTCCTCAATTGCAATGAATGTTCATCACTAATGAAAAATGTTGTTAATACTGGAAAATGTGGAAGATGTGGGGGGCAGGGCATATGGGAATCCCCTATATGTTTTATGAGACATTTGTGCACTGTAAGTATATTTTAAAATAAAAAAACAACAACAGCCTATTCAATGGGAGAAAATATATGGTAATTGTTTATCTAATGAGTATCTAATATCCAGAATAAAAGGAAATACTCATTCATTGTTGGTGGAATTTAAAATTGTGCAGCCGTTGTGGAAGATAGTTTGTCATTTCCTCAGTAAGCTAACTATAGAACTGCCAATGATTCATTAATCCCATTACTGGGTAATGGGATTCAGAAAAACTGAAAGCATGGACATGAACAGATATATGCTCACCAGTTTCATAGAAGCATTATACACCATTGTCAAAAGGTGTAAAAATAAACTACATATCCATCAACTGCTGAAAGGATAAACAATTGTGGTATATACATACAATGGAATATTACTCACCCATAAGAAGGAATGCAGTATTTTTTTTCTTGTGGCACATTCATTGCATTTGGAGAATACATTTTCAAGTACTGCTGCATCATATGGATTGTAGTTTACATTGTAGTTTACACTCTCCCCCAGTATATTCAGTGGGTTAAGGCAGGATATATAATGTCCAGTGTCTTTTCCTGCAATATCATTTAGGACAATTCCAAGTCCCCAAAATGCCCCCACATCACATCTCTTCTTCCCTCTAGCTGCCCTCAGAAACTACCAATGGCCACTGCCTCCACATCAGTACCATTTCTTCCACTGCTACAGCCACAACAATTCTATAATAGAATGCCTGTAAGTACACTCTAATCCATATTTTATTCCTCCATCCTGTGGAACCTGGGATGGTGAAGTCCACTCCACCTCTAAATTGAGAGGGGGCTTAGATCCCATATGGCTAATAGATGTTATTCTTCTGCTTGCAGTTGTAGGAACTCTCGGTTCCCTAATGTGGTGGTTGATCATCTTCATCTCCTTGTTAGCATACCTGGGTAAGTCCAATGAACCAGAGAGTAGGAGTTGCAACTCTGCTGAGGCTCAGGGCCCAGATAGTACATGGCCAGTCCAGAGATTCAAAGTTCCTGATTATACACCAACCCCAGCACCAACCACAGGTTGAGTAAAAGTGACAGAAGAGCCATGTGTAGAAAAATCACATCTGAGTCCAATTCCATCACACTCAATAGCACAAATTGCAAAGTAGGGCCCATTGACAAGGCACTGAACTCCAGAGCTATCTGCCATGACCATAGAACTTGTGTGTCTCCATAGCTCAGAAGCACCAGTACCTGTTGTTGTATCTACTTCAGCTGTCTCTGGGATCCTGCTGAGATATGCATAAGTGCTACCCCTCTGATGACCCCCCAACTCATTTTGAAGTCTCTTAGCCATACAAAGTCATTTGTCTTTACAAATTTTCCCTTTTATTCAAGGTTTTTTCTAGTTGCACCACCAGCTGGTGATTGGTATTAATCCCTCAGCACCAGGGAGGCTTATCCCCAGGAGTCATGTCCCACACTGGGGGAAATGTAATGCATTTAAAAGTTGAGCTTGACTTAGAGAGTGGCCACATTTGAGCAAAATGGAGGCTCTCAGGAGGTGACTATTAAGCACCCTGCAGCTATAGACCTAGTTTAAATGAAAGAGGATTACTGTCTCACAATTTATAAAAAATCAAATCAAGATGGATCCAAGACCTAAATATGAGAGTCAAGACCATAAAGAGCTCAGAAAACAATGTAAGGAAGAATCTACAGGATTTTGTAATAGGAAATGGCTTCATGTACTTCATGCCCAAATCACGAGCAGCAAAAGAACCAATAGATAAATGAGACCTCCTCCAAATTAAAGCCTTTTGCACCTTAAAGGAATGCAGTATGAACACATGGAGTGGCATAGATAAATTTTGAAGAACTTACATTGAGTTTAGTAAGCCAGTCACTGAAGCACAAATATTACATGAACTCACTGATATGGCAAACAATTTCAGGAGATTAACAGAGTTAGAGTTGGAAACTATGTTATCAGGTGGCAAAAAGGGAATAGAGGGTGATAAGCTGATGTTCAATATGGACAATATCTATTATAAGTTGGAAGAGTATTGTTGGGCAGTTGATTCGGATGATAGTTGTGCAGTGATGTGTTTGTGTACAATGGTGCTGGAATTTGAGGGGGTGTAGGGTGAGGGGGTTGGTTGGACTATCCATGGAGCTTGGAGGAGGGCTGGAGGAAGCAATAGGTGAACCCTGGAGATTATTTGTGTTTGTGGTTAAAACTAAAATGCTGGGAATGTTTCTTTGGAAAATATGTATGGGGAGGTTTACTGGTGCAGGGTGTGGGGGATATGCAAGATTGTGCACACCTGGGGCATGATTCTATAAAATATGAAAGAGTTAACCTGGTCAGAGTGTATGTCAGTCACTATAAGGAAATATCAAACTCCCATCTATACAAGTTCTGCTATGTTCTCAATGAGAGGAGCAATAATCTCTCAAGAACGTAGACAGTGACTAATAGAAAAACAGACCGTTATGTCAAGCCATCCATATATTGCATGTAACTATGGAATGTCATTATTTTAAAATTGAAACTTAATGATTAACATAGGTCTGAAGGGAGGAGTGGTGAAGAATAGAATAGATGGAATATAAGGCAATTTTATGGCATTGGAATTGTTCTGAATAATCTTGCAATGCCTGATACAGGCTGGTTGAAATTTTGTGAAAATCTATAGAAGAGTACATTGCATAGTTTATACCATTTACCATGGTTTATAGAAAATTTTCAATATTTGTACATCAATTGTAAAAATGTATACACATTTAAAATGTTATTAATAAGGGAGAGTATTGGATATAGAGGAATCCCCTGTATTTGCTATATGACTCTTCCATAACCTAAAGATTCTTTTAAGATAAAAATATAAGACACTGGGGGAACATACAGAAGAAATTGTCAAAATTTTCAGTGTGAATAAAAGATAAGGGAGAAATTCTTCAGGACCAGGCTGTTTCTGGATTTTGCAGGGCAGGAGGTGTCTGGACATCGATTTTGTGGGAAGGTAACAGAGAAAATTCGTGTTAAAGATAAAATTGAGGCTCTCTTACATGGAATTAGGGGCTGCATGTGGGACGCTCCCCCCTGGGGTGGGCAGAATTGTGGCACCAGCATTGCGGCAGCGATTCCTGGAGGCTCTGCGGTACTGGGGAATTCATAAGCCCTGAGTGAGCTATTAAGAGGCTAACAGGGCAGGAGGTCTTCACAAACCGATTTGGTGAGACAGATGGGAGTTATTTGTGAGGTGGGGAATTTTTGATTTCTGCCATGAATAATAGCGTTTCCGGCTAGAGCCCCACCTCCAAGGCCGGCTGCTGATGTGCAGCAGCCTTAAATTGTTCACAGTAAAGAGACGTCACCAGGAGGCTATTTCAGGGGATTGCAGGGTGGGAGGCAACTGGAAGCTGATTAGGGGAATCTTTTGTGAGGCATGGGATTTTTGGTTTTGGACACTGAAACAGCACTTCCGGCTAGAGCCCCGGCCCCTAGGTCTGGCTGCAGATCTGCAGCATCCTTAAATTGGCTGCAATATAGAGGCGCCCCCAACTGG
This sequence comes from Dasypus novemcinctus, assembly GCF_030445035.2. Taxonomy (NCBI): domain Eukaryota; kingdom Metazoa; phylum Chordata; class Mammalia; order Cingulata; family Dasypodidae; genus Dasypus; species Dasypus novemcinctus. The sequence continues at coordinate 13,365,183 of NC_080700.1, read as the reverse complement.
CTGTTTCAGGGGCTTGCAGGGCGGAAGGTGTCCTGAAGTTGAATTGGTGATACAGCCACAGAAGAGACCCTAGTGAAAGGGGGAATTGCGGGTTTCAGACACATAGGTCAGAGTTTGCAGATGTGACCTCTCCCATAGGGCTGGCACCCAGCAGTGGGGATCCCTGAAGGCTGTGTTGAACTGTGGTGCTCCCAGGCTCCCTGTTAATCAGATTTGAGGTTGCCAGGTCTGTGTCCCCTAAACCCTGGTGGCCCACAACCCAGAGACTCACACCTCTTGAGTCTGCAATATCACAGACTTTCCATCCCTGAATCCACCACACCCTGAGGCCCATCTGAGGTCCTTGATTTTCCTAGTCTCCAAGGTTTGCGGGTTTTTTAAATTTTAATTTTTAATTTTTAATTTTTTATTGTCCTGGTAGTTAATATTGCATTATTTCCTAGTCTTTTCTCCCATTGTATCCCCCACGGTCTTTTTTTTTTTTTCATTTATTTAGGGTTTTTTTGTTATTGCTGTTGTTGGTGTTCTATATCTTCTTTTCTTTTCCTTACTTGTCCCCTCCAATTTCTTTACCCGCCCCCACTATTTCTTTCTTTCTTTCTTTCTTCTCTCTCTCTTTTTTCTCTCTCTCTTTTCTCTTGTCCCTCATTTTCTTCTTATTTTATTTTATCTTAATCATACAATAGGTGCTACAGGGAATACCTCACATTTGCTGGGCTTCCTCATCCTCTGTTGCCTCATTTCTGTTTGAAATGATTTTGGCTACCTACACTATCCCCTTTCCCCCACATCTTGGTATCCTCCATCATCTACTGTCTCTCCTATATTGCACCTCCCTTTCTTTGATCCACAAAGTGTCAACTCTTAATTTCTAATACCTTTGTTTTATTTTCTGTCTGTTATCCACTCTTGAAACTATCGCCTTTCTTTTCTCTTTCCCTCTCTCACAAAAATACTAGCTTTTTAATTCATACCATATTCCCCCCATATACAGTCGACTACCCCATTATAGGTACTCTACTCACTACTATAAATCTACACAACTTACATGAATCTAATATCCATCCTCCCAGATCTCATATTGTTGCTCTGTTAACATTTATTACCAATACTACTTTACACATTTTCCTTTCTTACACAATTGCCTTTCCCTGGCCCTAATACTTTCCTTCAAAGTGAACTCAGCCAGCAATAAGAAATTGGAATAAGAAGAACAAAGTGACAAAGAAAAGATAAAACACTTATGCAAGAACAACAGCTAATTAATCCCCAAGACTAGACAAAGAAGCTAAGGAACTGATTAAACCTGTCAAGATAAATGATGACCAGACAGCAAAAAATATCTACAAACCAAACCCATAATCAGGAAAACATGACTGATTCCAATGAACATACTAAAAACCAGGAAGGGGAACAGAACTTCACACAAATAATTAAAGATCTCAGAATGTATATCACAGACAAATTTCATGAAGTAAAGGAAGAGGTTAACAATATGAAGACAACATATAATAACAGGAGTTTAAAATGCTGTTTGACCTAATATAAGGGGGAAACGGAAAGGAGAAATGAGTTTATATGGCTATGAGTCTCTAAAAACGAGTCTGGAGGTTGTCAGAAGGATTGCCCTTATGCACACCTGAGCAGAGTCTCAGAATCAGATAAAGTAGATACAACTCCAGGTATTGGTTCTTTGGAGGGCTAAAGAGACCCACAGGTTCTATGATCATGGCAGATGGGGTTCACTGCCATGTCAGTTGGCCCTTCTTTGGAGCTGGTGTTTCTGCATAATGGAACTAGACTCAGATGGGATCTCTTTTCACAAGCCTTTCATTCTACTTTACTGGAATTGTAGTTGGTGCTGGGGTTTAAGATATATCTAGGGGATTTGAATCTCTGGACTGACAATATGATAGCCAGGCCCTGAACCTCAACAGACTTTAACTGCTACACTCTGACTTATTGGACTTACCACACTCAGCTAACATGGAGTTGAAGAATGTCAACCACCACACCATGGAGCCTAGAGTGCCTACAACTGAAAGCAGGAGGATTGCATCCAGTATCCATCTGGAATCTAAACCCCCTCTTGACATAGAAGTGCAATGGACACAACCAATCCAATGTCTACAGAGAAAATGTGGCACTGGTATGGGAAAAGTGGCCATGATGGTTGCTGGGTGTGGGAAATGGGAGGAAGAGATGAGATGTGGAGGCATTTTAGAGATTGGAGTTGTCCTGGATGGTGCTTCATGGACAATTATGGGACATTGTAGATCCTCCCAGGGCCCACTGGATGGAACATGGGAGAATATGGGCTATGATGTGGACCATTGACATTGAGGTGCAGTGATGCCCAGAGATGTACTTACCAATTGCAATGGATGTGTCATGATGATGGGAGAGAGTGTTGCTGTGGGAGGGGTGGGGGGTGGGGGCAGTGGGGTTGAATGGGACTTCATATTTTTTAATGAAATATTTTTTTAAAAATGAATTAAAAAAAATAAAAAAGTAAACCATAAAAAAAAACCAAACACTTGGAGGGGAAATTGCAGACATACACAGAAAGATAACAGATATGATGGGAATGAACACCACAGTTTAAGAAATCAAAAATGCACTCGCAGCAAATAGCAGCAGATTAGAAGAGGCAGAGCAGAGAATTAACGATGTGGAAGACAGTACATGGGAAATCAAACAGATAGTAGAATTGATCGATAAAAAGATAGAAAAAATCCAGCTAGGACATAGAGACCTGAAAGACAATGCATAACACCAAACATACGTATTATAGGAATCCCAGAAGGAGAAGAGAAGGGAAAGGGGTCAGAAGGAGTGTTGCAGGAAATAATGGCTGAAAACTTCCCAAATCTACGGAGAGAGATGGATGTACATATCCAGGAAACACAACACACCCGAAACATCATAAAACCCAACAGACCCACCCCAAGACATATACTTGTCAAATTATCCAATGCTCAAGACAAAGAGAAAATTCTAAAAGCAGCAAGAGAAAAGAAAACCGTCACATACAAGGGAAGCTCCATAAGATTAAGTGCTGATTTCTCATCTGAAACCATGGAGGCAAGAAGGCAGTGGTATGATATAGTCAAGGTACTAAAGGAAAAAAATTTCCAACCAAGAATACTCTATCCAGTTAAGCTAGCATTGAAAAATGATGGAGAGTTCAAAATATTCACAGATAAACATAAATTGAAAGAGTATGCAAACAAGAAACCTCCCCTTCAAGAATTTCTAAAGGGAGTTCTGCAAGAAGAAAGGAAAAAACAGGACAGGCAGAGTTGCAGGAGAGTGTAAGAGCAACAAAAAAGACAAAAAGAGAAGGGGAAAAAAAACCAAACAAAGGAATTATGACAAACACAAATCCAGTAAAAATATGGCTAACATAAATAATTACTTGAAAGTAATAACACTGAATGTCAACAGATTAAACTCACCTATCAAAAGATTCAGACTGGGACATTGGATAAGGAAATATGACCCATCTATATGCTGTCTAAAAGAGACACATCTTAGACCCAGAGATTCATGGAGGCTGAAAGTGAATGGTTGGAAAACAATCTTACAAGCAAACAATAACCAAAAAAAAGGCAGGAGTGGCTATATTAATATCAGACAAAATAGACTTCAAAGGTGAAACAATTGTGAGAGACAAAGAAGGATACTACATATTAGTGAAAGGGACGACAATCTGTCAAGAAGAATGAAAATCATAAATATTTATTCTCCTAACAAGGGCGCCTCTAAATACGTGAGACAAACACCAGAAAAACTAAGTGAAAGAATAGATGCCTCTACAATTATAGTGGGGGAATTTAATACAACACTATCAACACTGGACAGAACATCTCCAAAGAGAATCACTAAAGAAACAATATATTTGAACAGTATACTAGAGGAGCTGGATCTAATAGACATATACAGATCATTACACCTGAATACAGCAGGATATACATTTTTCTCAAGTGCACATGGATCATTCTTCAAGATAGACCATATGTTAGGCCACAAAGAAAGGCTTAATGAATTCAGAAAGATTGAAATCATACAAAATAATACCTCTGACCAAAGTGGAGTGAAGCTGGAAATCTGCAAGGGCCAGAGGCCCAGATATCACACCAAGATATGGAAATTAAACAGCACACTCTTAGAAAAACAGTGGGTCAAAGAGGAATTCTCAAAAGAAATCAATGACTACATTGAAACAAATGATAATGATAACACAACATACCAAATTTTATGGGATGCAGCAAAAGCAGTACTGAGAGGGAAATTTATAGCCATAAATTCATACATCAGAAAAGAAGAGCAAAAATTGAAGAACTAACTGCACATTTGGAGGAATTAGAAAAAGAACACAAAGTAATCCCACAGAAAGAAGGAAGGAAATAACAAAGATAAGAGCAGAACTAAATGAAATAGAAAATAAGAAAGCACTTGAAAAGATAAACAAGACCAAGAGCTGATTTTTTGAGAATATCAATACAAGTGACAAACCTTTACCGAGACTAACAAAGAAAGAGAGAAGACGCACATACACAAAATAAGACATGAGGAAGGAGATATCACCACTGACCCCATGGAAATAAAGATTATCATAAGAGGATACTTGGAAAAACAATGTTCCAACAAAATTGACAATTCAGAGGAAATGGACAAATTCCTAGAAACACATAAGCAGCCTATATTGATGAAAGAAGAAATTGATGATCTCAACAAACCAATCACAAGTAAAAAGATAGAAATAGTCATTAAAAACCTCCCAACTAAGAAGAGCCCAGGGCCAGACCGCTTCACAGGTGAATTCTACAAAACATTCCAGAAAGAGCTAACACCAATCCTGCTGAAACTCTTCCAAAATTTTGAAACAGAGGAGCATTGCCTAACTCCTTCTATGATGCCAACATTACCCTAGTACCAAAGGCAAACAAAGACACCACAAGAAAGGAAAACTACAGACCAATTTCTCTAATGAACCTAGACGCAAAAATACTTAACAAAAGACTTGCTAATTGTATTCAACAACACATTAAACAAATTATACACCACGACCAAGTGGCATTCATTCCAGTATGCAAGGATGGTTCAACATAAAAAAATCAATCAACGTAATACACCATATAAACAGATTGAAGGAAAAAAATCACAGGATTATATCTATAGATGTAGAAAAAGCATTTGACAAAATACAGCACCCTTTCTTGATAAAAACACTCCAATAGATGGGAATACAAGGAAATTTTTTTAATATGACAAAGAGTATATATGAAAAACCTATAGCCAACACTGGTGACAATGGAGAGATCCTAAAACCCTTCCCTCTAAAGTCAGGAACAAGACAAGGATGCCCACTGTCTCCTCTTCTATTTAACATTGTCTAGAAGTACTTGCTCGAGCACTGAGGCAAGAACCAGCTATAAAAGGCATTCAAATTGGAAAGGAAGAAGTCAAAATTTCATTATTTGCAGATGACATGATCCTATACATAGAAAACCCTGAGAGGTCTACAACAAAGCTTCTAGAAGTCATAAATGAGTTTAGTAAAGTCACAGGTTATAAGATCAATGCGCAAAATTCAGTAGCATTTCTGTACACCAATAATGAGCAAGATCAGGAGGAAATCAAGAAACAAATACCATTCACAATAGTAAATAAAAAAATCAAATAGGAATAAATTTAACTAAAGATGTAAAATTCTTTTACACCGAGAACAATACAAGACTGTTCAAGGAAATCAAAGAAGACCTAAATAAATGGAAGAATATTCCCTGTTCATGGATAAGAAGACTGAATATTATTAAGATATCTATCCTACCAAAACTGATCTACACATTCAATGCAATCCCAATAAAAATCAACACAGCATTCTTTAAGGAACTAGAAAAACTAACTACGAAATGTATTTGGAAAGGAAAGAGGCCCCAAATAGCCAAGGACATATTGAAAAAGAAAAACAAAATAGGAGGAATCACACTACCTGACTTCAAAATATACTACAAAGCTACAGTAGTGAAAACAGCATGGTATTGGCATAAGGAGAGACACACAGATCAATGGAACTGAATTGAAACTTCTGATATAGAACCTCATATATATAGCCATATAGTATTCGATAAAGCCACCAAACCCTCTCAACTGGGAGAGAATAGCCTATTCAACAAATGGTGCCTGGAGAACTGGATAGCCATATGTAGAAGAATGAAAGAGGATTACCATCTCATACCTTATACAAAGATCAACTCAAGATGGATCAAAGACCTAAATATAAGAGCCAAGACCATAAAGACCTTGGAAAGCAGTGTAGGGAAACATCTACAAGACCTTATAATGGGAAATGGCTTCATGAACATCACACCAAAAGCACGAGCAGCAAAAGAACAAATAGATAAATGGGACTTCCTCAAAATTAAAGCCTTCTGCACCTCAAAGAATTTTGTTAGGAAAGTAAAAAGGGAACCTACACAATAGGAGAAAATATTTGGCAACCATATATCCAATAAGAGACTTACAGCTTGCATATATAAAGAACTCCTATATCTTGAAAATAAAAAGATAAGCAACCCATTTAAAAAATGGGAAAAAGATTTAAACAGACACTTCTCCAAAGAAGAAATACAAATGGCTAAAAAGCACATGAAAAAATGCTCCAAATCTTTAGCTATCAGAGAAATGCAAATCAAAACTACAATGAGATACCATCTTATTCCCAGAATGTTGGCAGCTATGAAAAAACAGAAGAATACAAATGCTAGAGAGGATGTGAAGAAAGGGGAACACTCATCCACTGCTGGTGGGAATGCAGAAGGATCCAACCATTCTGGAGGAGAGTTTGCTGGTTTCTCAAAAAACTAACCATAGATTTGCTGTATGACCCAGCAGTTCCACCGCTGGGTATATACCCAGCAGAACTGAAGGCAGAGACACAAACCCATATATGCACACCAATGTTCATAGCAGCATTGTTCACTATCGCCAAAAGTTGGAATTGACCCAAATGCCCATCAACAGATGAGTGGATAAATAAAATGTGGTGTATACATACAATGGAATACTACTCGGCTTTAAGAACAAATACACTACAAATATACGTGATAACATGGATGAATCTTGAGAACCTTATTTTGAGTGTAGCAACCCAGGCATTGAAGGACAAATACTACATGACCTCAATGTATGAAATAAGTAAGCTGCCTCAGAGAGCTAGAGACTGGAAGATAGGCTTACAGGAAATTGGGGAGTAGAGGAAGAATGTAAGCTGACATCTACATGGGTGAAATCTATGATAAGCTGGAGGTAAGTATGTGTACAAGGAAGAGATAAAATGGGGGCATAGGGTTACCTTTGGGTGGGGCTTTGGGCGTTTGAGGGGGGCTAGGGATGGGCAGATGGGTAATATTGCCCAAGAAATTGGGAGTGTGTGGGGCAACACACAAACATAGGAGATTGTCAGGTGTTGGTTGAGAGTATAATGCTGAGAAAACCTTTTCAAAATATAATTAGGAAAGTTACCTGCTTAAGATACTCAAAGGGGATAATCTGATGCAGGACAGACTCCTAGGGAGTATCTGAATGCTCATTTTGCCAGAGTGGGTTATACCATTGGGTAGAGACGCATATAATGAGAATGAAGGTAGACCCACAACCTGGGGAGGACTAATGCCATCAAATAGAGGGAACTGTATCTGTCAAGAGAAATGGTGGCTCCCAGGGCATTAGGGCAGTTGAGCAAGTGAAACCCTCAACCCTGTTGCAAGTATCTCTGAACATGGCTCCTCAAGAAATGAAGATTGACAGTCACTGTGGGCCCCAAGGGGAGGAGTAAATAGATATCGAATAGATGGAACAAAAGTAAATGTGAGGGCAAAAGAAGTATTTCACAAGAGTACACAAGGATGGATATAAACATGTAATATTACACCAAAAACATATAGGGGACGACAGACTAATAGTGTAAACCATAATGTAAAACATAGGATAACTAAAAAATTTAGAAAACTCTATAAAGTATGAACCACAATGTAAACACAAATATTACATTGTTTGAAAGCTGTTGTCTCAATATCTGTATATCAGTTTCAGTAAATATGATATGAATAAGTTAAAACATTATCACTGTGGTAGGGAAAAGGTTTTATAATGGATATGTGGGAGTACTGCATATTGTATAGATGAATTACTGTGATCTAGGGCTCTTGCAAAGAATTTCTTCTTTGAAAACATGTCTATTTAAAGCTCTTGCTCATTTTATAAATGGATTGTTTGTCCTTTTATTTTTGAGATGTAGGATTGCTTTTTATATTCTTATTAGTCCATTATTAGATAAATGGTTACCAAATATGTTCTCCCACTATGTACACAGCCTTATAACTTTATTTACTAACTTCTTTGAAGATCACAAAATTTTAATTTAGAGGCAGTCCCATTTTTCTCTTATTACATTAATTGTTCACATTTTGGGTGTAAAGTCTATGCAACCATTTCCTAAAATAAGATTTCATGCACGCTTCCCTACATTATCTTCTAGGTGTTTTATGGTCTTGTCTCTTATATTTAGATTTTTGATCCATCTTTAGTTAATTTTTCACAGGGTGGGAGATGGTGATCCTCCATCATTTTGGGGGGAGTGGATATGCAGTTTTCTATGCACTATTTTGTTGAAGAGGCCATTTTGTTTGAGATACATGTGCTTGGTGGACTTGTTGAATAACAGTTTACATTATATGCTAAGGTCAATATCATGAATCTCAATTTGCTTCATTGGTCACTACCTCTATATTTGTGCCAATCCCATGCAGTTTATTAAATACTTTTAAAAATTAAAGATACTTAAATTACATAAATGTTATATAAAAAAATGTACAGGATTACCATATGCCCCAATCCCTACCCCTCCCACACTTTCCCACCTTAAAAACATCATTCTTTAGTTTGGTAAAAGAAATAAAAATAGGCAGCAGACTTGGCCCAGTGGTTAGGGCATCTATCTACCACATGGGAGGTCTGCAGTTCAAACCCCGGGCCTCCTTGACCCATGTGGAGCTGGCCCATGCGCAGTGCTTATGCACACAAGGAGTGCACTGCCACACAGGGGTGTCCCCCACATTGGGGATTCCCACGCACAAGGAGTGCACCCTGTGAGGAGAGCCACCCAATGCAAAAGAAAGTGCAGCCTGCCCAGGAGTGGTGCCGCACATGCGGAGAACTGACACAACATAATGACACAACGAAAAGAAGCACAGATTCCCATGCTGCTGACAACAACAGAAGCAGACAAAGAAGATGCAGCAAATAGACACAGAGAACAGACAACCTTCGTGGGGGGAGGGGAAGGGGAGATAAATAAATAAATAAATAAATAAATCTTTTAAAAAAAGAAATAAAAATAAAATTTAAAATTTTGACATTATGATTTTCCTCACAGTAAGGTCTGTTGTTTTGTAAGCAAACTGTCATTTTCTTCAACCTATTCCCCCAATGTATTATTTTTTTCATTTTATCTTCAAAGAAGCTTTAGGTTACAGAAGTCACATACAGAATATAGGGGTTTCCCATATATCCAACATCCTCCCTATTTTCCCTTTCCCCTAATAATAACATTTTAAATGTGGATGGTATAAAATTGAAGCATTACTACTAATCATTGTCAATGATTTACATTATGGTATACATTTTAGAATATACGCTTTTATAAATTTTAATGAAATTTAGCATGTTCTTTATCCATCATTGCAAGATCATGTAGAAAAATTCCAATGTCTCCCAGAAGCCCCATGTTCCATCTATTCTATTCCTCACTCCCCCTCCTCTCTAGATTCATGGCAATCACTCCTTGAAAAATAAGATTCATAGTTACTTGCAATATTGAGAGCTTGACATACTGGCCTGTCCTCCCATATAAGGCACTGCTTATGCTCTCAAAAGACTACTGCCCCTCTATCTGAGAACATAGCAGGAATCCCCAGGATGGGTGTCCAACATTTTCCCATTCATTTTGTGTGTCTCCACCCACTGATACAGTGCACTGTATGATCACTCACACACTCACTAGAAGCCTTCCCTGGAGCATCCTGAACTCCATGCCCCCACAATAAAAAACTTCAACTAGTAACTCTTCCCTGGCTTATTTGCTGAAATAACATTCCCAACATTGCAGCTTCAGCCATATTCATGCAAATTCCCTGAGTCAATCTACTTCTTCCCCCAACCATCCCCCAGTTCCATGGATAGTCCAACACTGTCTCCCAAACTAAACCCCTCACAAACCAGCACCACCCATCCCAATAACATCACTGCACCACTGTCATGCCCATCTATTACACCACTACACCCATTCAAAAATGAAAAATCCAAAATCAAGATTTTGTTCATATGGGCATTGACTCACAAACTTCAACTCCCTTTCTGTTTCCTATAAACCTATCTTCCAGACACTAGCACTGTAATTCTGCTGAATTTACTTAAATCATGTCAGTGGGGTCAGGTAATATTTGTCCTTCAGTGCCTAGATTGCTTCACTCAACATAAGGTTTTCAAGCTTATTTCATATTACCCGATGTAGTAATGATGCAATTCTTCTTACAATTGAGTAATATTGTATGTGTATGACAGAGATTGCTTATCCATTCATCTGTTGATGGACATTTGGGTTGTTTCCAACATTTGGCATTAGGGAATAATGCTTCTATGAACTTTGGTGTACATATATCCATTCATATCCCTCTTTCATTTCTTCTGGCCAGTAGTGGGATTGCTGTATCATATGGCAATCATAAGGCTTCCAAAAAACTGCCAGACTGTCCTTCACAATTGCATCATTCTGCATTCCAAATAGCATTGGATAAGGTTTCCTTTTCCTCCACATCTTCTCCCACACTTGTAGTCTTCATTGCTTGCAATTGGTCTGTTGAGTTCGTCAATTTCTGCTTTCTTCAATTAAGGCTGCTTGTGTGTTTCCAGGAATTTATCCATTTCCTCAAAATTATCCATCTTGTTGGCATACAATTTCTCAAAGCATCTTCCTATGACAGTCTTTATTTCTGTGGGGTCAGTGGTGACATCCTATTCCTTCTTTCCCATTTTATTTATTTTCTTCTGTCTGTTTTTCTTTATTAGTCTGCTAAGGGTCTGTCAGTTACATTAATCTTCTCAATAAACCATCTTTTCATTTTGCTTCTTGTTTCTAGTGCTTCCATATTTTCAATTTCATTTAGGTCTGCTCTAATCTTTGTTATTTTCCTTCTTTCTAATACCTTTGGGGTTAATTTGCTGTCCTTTTTCTTTTTTCTCCAGATGTGTAGTTAGTTCTTTGATTTTAGTTTTTTTTTTTTCTTTTTCAATATAGGCATTTATGACAATGAATTTTCCTCTCAGTATAGTTTTTCTGCATCCACTAAGTTTTGATTTGTGGTGTTCTCAGTTTCATTTGTTTCAAGGTTGTTACTGATTTATTTTGCTATTTCCTCCTTAACCCATAGATTATAAGTTTTTGTTGTTTAACTTCCATATCTTTCTGCCTAAACTGCTTCACTGCCCCTCATCGATTTGCAGTTTCATTCTATTATTGTACAGAAATTACTTTTTACATTGTCAATCTTTCTGAATTCATTGAGTCTTGTTCTGTGGCCTATCATGTGGTGTATCCTAGAGAATATCCAGGGACACTCTATAAGAATACATATCTCACTGTATTTGGGTGTAATGTTCTGCATGTGTCTAGCAGGTATAGACCCTGTAATGTATTTTTCAAGGTCTTTTTCTTTATTGATTCTCTTTAAAGATCTTCCAATAGTGATAATGTTGTACTAAAGTCTTTTACTATAATTGTAGAGGCATTTATTTCCCCACTTAGTTTCTCAAGTGTTTGCCTCTTGCATTTTGAGTTGCCCTGATTTGTTGCATAAGTGTTCATGATTTCTCTTTCTTCTTGGTAAATTAACCCTTTTACTAATATATAGTGCCCTTCTTTGTCTTTTATAACAGTTTTGCACCTAAAGTCCATTTTGTCAGATATTAGTATTCCAATACCCACCCTTTTATTGGTTATTGTTTGCAAGTAAAATAGTTTTCCAATAATTCTCTTTTAGGCTCCATGCATTTCTGTGTTTAACGTGAGTTTTTTGGAGACAGGAAATATATGGGTCATAATTAATTACCCAATCTGTCAATCTATGTCTCTTGATTGGAGTGTTTTATCCATTAACTTTAATGTCATTAGTATAAAGGAATTATTTATATTATTCATGCTATCTTTAGTCTTATGAATGCTATATTTTGTTTTTATTTCTTTTTATGTTTATAGTTATTCTTACTCTCCTCTCCAACTCTTTTTCATGTCTTTTCAACCTGCAGAACTCCCTTTGAATATATTATAGGTAAGGTTTCTTATTGTCAAATTTTCTTAATTTCTGTTTAGATGTGACAATTTTAAACTTTCCCTCATTTTTGAATGCAAACTTAGCTGGATTCAGTATTCTTGGCTAGAAGGTTTTTTTTTTTTTCTTTTCTTTTCTTTTACCACCTTAACTATGTTATACCACTGCCTTCTTATCTAGTGGTTTCAGATGAGAAATAAGGACATTTATCTTTCATGTTTACCTTGTATGTGATGTATCTCTTTACTCCAGCTGCTTTCAGTGTTCTCTCTTTGTCTTCAGCATTGGACAATTTGACAAATATATGTTTTGGGGTAGGCCTATTAGGAATTATATTGTCTAGGATGTGCTGCACTTCCTGGTCTTTTACATCCATGTGCCTCAATAGAGTTGGTAAATTTTCAGCCCTTATTTCTTCCTACACCTCTATTCTCTTTCCCTTCCTTTCTCTTTCTGGGATGCCTATAATGCATATGTTTGTGTGTTTCATGTTGTGATTTAGGACTCTAAGTCCTTTCTGGACTTTTTCTATTTTTATCTATCTGTTGTACTCTCTAATTTCAGATGTAAGGTCTTTCACATTGCTAATTCTTTCAAGTGTCTGTTCAAACCTGTTTTGTTTCCAGTATATTCTTTATTTCTTGCTTTGTGCCATTCATAACCATCATATCCATTATCTTTTTATGTTTATTTAAAATTTCTTAGTATGTTCTCCCAGTGTCTTCTTAACATCCTTAATCACTTTCTTCACTTCATTAATTTGATTCATGGTGTTTGTTCGGACATCTCTAATTGGTTTTTCCATGTACTGCATCACCTCCTGCATTTTGGTTTCTTCATTAAACTGACATTACTTCCAGTTTCTTAGTATGGATTGTGATTTTTTGTTGGTGTCAAGGCATCTGTTTGTCTTGATGGGTTTATTCAGCTGAATAGCTTCTCTTACTAATCTATGGTTTTAATTTTTTGTTGTTTTTGTGTGAGGTAAAGTTTCACATTGATACTTCATTCCTCTTATTCTATTTCCTTGCTGTTGTCTATACTCTCTTGAACAAAAAAAGAATTAGAATCTTAGAAAAGGATAGAGATAAGAAGGGAAAAAGAATAATAATAGTAATAATTTAAAAGGTAGAAGGGGAACAATACAAGACAGATTGTCTTTGGCTTCTTTACCTTTCAAGTACCCTCATAGATGACTCAGAGCACTTTCCCATTCTATATACATTGAAATGAACTCCTTTAGATAAGTCCCTGTATTCTCCAATTTCCTGAAAATCCATCTGCAATTTTGACCACTGTTGCTTTGGAGTATGATTGAAAGTCATGTAGCATGAGTCCTCCAATTTCATTTTTCTTTTTCAATATGTTTTTGGCCATTCTGGCCTACATGCCTTTCCAAATAAATTTCATTATAAGCTTTACTATTCAACAAAAAAATGCTGCTTTTCTTTTTATTGGGATGAGTTTGTCATCTCTGTAAATGAGTTTGGGTAGGACAGTCATCCTACTGATGTTTAGTTTTCCAATTCATGAACAGGGAGTCTTTTTTCCATTTATTTAGGTCTACTTAGATTTCCATGAACTATGTTGCTTCTATTTACAAGATTTTTCATCTTTAGTTTTTATTCATAGATATTTGATTCTTTTAGTTGTTATTGTAAATAGAATTTATTTTCTTGATTTCCTCCTCAGATTGCTCATTATTGGTGTTCAGCAAAGTTACTGCTTTTTTCACATATTGATTTTTTACCCTGCCAATTTACTGAATTCATTTATTAGCTCTAGATTCTTTGCTATAGAATATTTTTGAGTTTTTTTATGTATAGGATCTTGTCATCTGCAAATAGTAAAATTTTTGCTTTTTCCTATTTGTATTCCTTTGATTTGCTTTTCTTGCCTAAGTCCTTGAACAAGTACTTCTAATACAATAGAAAGTAAGAGTGGTGATAGTGGGCATCCTTGTTTTGTTCCAGATCCTAGAGTGAAATTTTGCACTGCACAATAAATTATATATATATATGCCAAATCATTTTAAGGAAGTATCCTTCTCTTCCTTTGTGATTTTAACTAAAAGAAGAATGCTGTATTTTGTCAAATGCTTTTTCTGCATCAATAGAGATGATCTCCCATTTATTTTTTCTTTTGATGTTTTAGTTTGTTTCATTACATTGATTTTCTTACATTGAGCTTTCCTTGCAAACCAAGGATGAAAGCAACTTGATCATAGTGTGTAATTTATTTGTTGTGTTATTGGTTATGATTAGCAAGTATTTTGTTGGGAATTTTAGCATACAGATTCATTTGAAACACTCATCTTTAGTATTCTTTTCTTTTGCCATTTATATGTGCCTTTGGTATTAGTGTTATGTCATCATCACAGAATGAGTTAGGCAATATTCCCTCCACTTTTATTTTTTGGAAGAGTCTAAGAAGGATTGATGTTAGTTATTTCTGGAAGGATTGGTATAATTCACCAATGAAGCCATTTGGTCCTTGGCTTTTCTTAGTTTTCAGGTCTTAGTTGCCTTATTCAATTTCTTTACTTGCAATTTTTCCTGCTGAGTTCATCAATTTCTTCTTTCATCAATGTTGTCTGCTTTTGTGTTTCTTGGATTTTTTCCATTTCATAGAAGTTATCCATCTCTTTGGCATTCTGGTTTTCAAAGTATCCTCTTATACATTTATTTCTGCAGAATCAGTGATGATACATCTCTTTTTGTATATTTCCATTTTCTCTCTTGCTTGTTAATATAGCTAAGGTTTTGTCAATTTTAGTATTCTTCTCAAAGAAACAGCTTTCAGTTTTGTCAAAATTTTCTGTAAATTTTTTTAATTCTAAATTTTATTTAGGTCCACTCAAATGTTTCCTTCCTTCCTTTGCTTGCTTTGGGTTTAGCTTGTTATTTAATTTTGGCTCCTCTAAGTGTGCAGTTAGTTCTATTTCAGGTCTTTATTTTTTAAATAGGCAGTTAGGATTAAAAACTGTCCTCTTAGGTCTTCTTTGGCTGTGTACATAGGTTTTGATATGTTGTGTTCTCATTTTCATTTGTTTAAAGTTAATTACTTCTTTTGTTTGCAATTACCTCTTTGATCCACTGATTTTCTAAGAGTATGTTATTTGACTTCCATATCTTTCTTTTTGTGCCTATTCTCTTTCCCTACCACATTTTCATTTCCACATTCATCCATTGTGGTCACAGAAATTACTTCATATAATTTCAATGTTTCTGAATTAATTGTAAGTTGTTTTGTGCCTACCATGTAGTCTATCCTGGAAAATTATCCACGTGTTCTCATGAAGAATGTATATTCTGCTGTATTTAGGTATAGCATGATGTTTTATATGTCTATTAAGTCTAGAGCTTACAAAATTCTCAAGGTCTCTGTTTCTTTACTGTTTTTCTATCAAGATGTTCTGTTTAATGGTGATATTCATGTATTAAAGTACCTTACTTTGATTTTAGAGGCATCTATTTTTTCACTTAGTTATTCCAATATTTGCCTCATATATTTTGGGGCACCTTGGTTAGGTGAATAAATGTTTGATTGTTCTCACTTTTTTTATATATAACATCTTTTATTAATATATAGTGTTCTTTTTCTCTTACGATAATTTTCCACTTAAAGTCTATTTTCTTTTATAATAATCTGACTACTCCTACCTGATTTTGCTTATTGTTTGTATGTAAAGCAACCATTCACTTGCAAACTTCATCTCTGGGTTTAAGGTGAGTTTCTTGTCCAAAGCCTATAGATGTATCATAATTCTTCATCTATTCTGCCAATCTGTGTCTTATTGGAGAGTTTAATCCATTATTATTCATTGTTATTGAGTTGTTTCGTGATATTTGTTTGGACATCCTTGATTAGTTGGTCCATAGTCTCTATCTCCTATTTTTCAGTTTGTTCTTTAGACTGGGTCATGGCTTCCTATATCTTAGCACAGCTTGTTATTATTTGGTTGTGTCTAGGCATGTGCTTGTCTTCATGAGTTTATTCAGATGGTTATCTTCTTTTACTACTCCATGGTTTAATTTTGCTTTGTTTTTTTAAACTTTCCTTTTTCAGACTTTGTTCCAGATATTCTATAACCTTGTACTTGTCTGTGTCTCCCTGAAAAAAATTTAAAAACATAGAAAAGGAAAGATAAAAGAGAATAGTAATAATAATAATAATAATAATAATAGAAAAGGAACCATAAAAGATTGAGGAAAAATAAATAAAAAGAGTGAAAATCAAAAAAAATAAAGGTATAAACATAAATGGTATACTGAAAAAAAACCAGGAAAATAGATATGAGAAGGAAAGGTAGAAAAATAAAAAGAGCTGAAAAAAGAGAAGTAAAATAAATTAGGAAGACCAAGTAAGAGAAGGTGGGGAAAAAAAAGAAAAACAATGGAAGAGGGAAAAAAGAATGAAAGAAAATAAATATAAAATCTAAGGAGAAAGGAAGAAAGATAAAAAATGAAACAAAGAAAATAAATAATCATATTAATAATAAATCCAGGAGAAAAACACTTCCTTCTTAGGCCACTAAGAGCAATCTCAGAGTGCCATTGCTCATCAATCACCCTACATTCAAACTCAACAGGAAGGGTACCCAATTTTAGAGAATTAAATAAAGAATAAAAAATTTAAAAACGTAAAATTAAAATATAAGAAAAATGTAAAATAACAGATCAAACTACCTAAACTAAACAAATAACAATGTAACTAAATAACTAATCTCAATCTATAAATTCCTTTTCACACATACCAGAAGGATGCTTGATATCCCTGGGTCTCCCCTGGGACTCTTATCTTAAGCAGTGCTGGGTATTGAACTAGGGATATAGTAAATATGAGGCAGATATTTGTTCACTGATCTACACCCTCTCCAGTCCAAAGGTTAGGTAGGTTTTGAAAGTTTCTCTGCCTCTCCTCTCCCTCTAAACCTTTAGGTGAGTTGGACTTCTAAAAGTTTTCTGGCTATCTCTCTAGCACTATTTGGCACCTGTTAGCCTATCCTCTCACTGTCATAGTTCCTCCATCTCCCAGGGCAGGTGTGCATGGCAACCTGCCTGATACAATCACCACCTCCTTTCTCTGTGGGATTGCTTCAGCACTGACTGGGGTCTTTATATTATATTATATTTCCCCCCTCTATTCTGCTGTCCCTTTCTCCCCTCCCCTTTATACTTCTCTCTTTCTCTGAGTTGGCTGAGTGTCTGTCCCACACCTTTTTACCCCTCAGCTCCCCTATGGATGGTTCCAGCTGAGAATCAAAGTGGGCTAAACTGGCCAAACTCCCTGAAGATAAACCACTCTCTGCCTTCCTCCAGAGCTCTCCTCCTTCAAGGGAGAAGGACATATTTCCCATCTAAGTTGGTTGTAGTGAGCCAGGGATTTTAGTGAGGCTATTTAGCTTGAGGGTGGAGGACATGTGCCATTCCCAGGTGCAGTGGTAAGTAACTCATGGTTTTAATTTGACTTCTTTTTTTCTCTGTGTCTTCTCCATCATGAATGAAGTACAGAAATCCCTTGATCTGCAGATCCTGAAAGCCATTCCCTTGGATAGGTTTTGCTCTTCCATCCTTCACTGTTTATGTGAGAAATTAGAGCCCTATCTAGGTATTCTGATGACATCTTCCCTTCGATCACTATATTCCTTTAAAGTGTTCAGTCATTGTGCTTTACATATTTCTAAATTTCCTGAAAATTCAAATATGTAGTAAATATGTAAAAAGTATGTATTTTATTTATGTAATACATACATATTATTGTTTTTACCAATATTGCTGTGGCAGTTTGATATTATTGATGAATTTCAAAAAGAAATATAGATTATATTTGTAAACTTGTCTGTTCCTTTGGGTGTGATATCATTTGATGGTATTAAATTTAGAGTTTTCACTTTTAATGGATTAAATTAAGGTACGATCTTTGATTCTACTGCATCAAAAGGATATTGAGTCCCTTCCCTTGGTGTTCGAAAATACACAGAGGAAATGACAAGGCAGAGGAGATAGCTGAGTTTTGATGCTGGAGCATCAAGGAGAAAGTAAAGTCATTCACCTGATAGTTTACATTTGGCCTTTTGGAGAAAGCAGTGCAGCTGAGCATGGAAAGAAATGAGCCCTGGAAAGAGAGACCAGCCTTATGCCAGCGTATGGCTGAAACTAAAGGAAGCTGGGACTTAGAGACTGAAGAGGAAGAGGAAAGCTGAACATTTACAGACCCCAGCAGACATCTTTCTTCAACATATGGCAACAGACTTTGGTGGGGGAAGTAACATGCCTTTATGGCCTTGTGACTGTAAGCTTCTACCCCAAATAAATACCCTTTATAAAACTGACAGATTTCTGGTACTTTACATCAGCAACCCTTGGCTGACTAATTGCATTGTATTATTATAAATATATATATGTATGTGTATATATATATATATGTATATTCATCCACACATCTTTTAATTCATCCAATTATCTTTATTTTATATCTTAAAATATTTGATTTTCAGGTAAATTGCAAACATCAGCATGGTTCAACCATAAACGATTGTCGATGCACTTACTTACCTGCAATTATTTTGGTGTTTCTTTGGTTTTAAACATAACTTACAAACAGTTAAATATAGTATATAGTATTCAAATATTTTGACAATCATAAGCACTACTATAGCCCCACCCTTAACAAAATAGAGCACATTTTCATTACCTGAGATATATCTCTTTGACCTTCCTTTTGAATTCTTAAATCACACTATATCAAATGAGAAGTTCTGTTTCTGTTGTTATCGTTGTTTAATTCATTCATGTATTTTCTGTCTATAAACCAATTCCTTGATGGTGATTTTTTTCAACCCACTCTGGAAAATGATGGGAGTGGAAGACAGTTTGGTAGTTCCTCACAAAATTTAGAATTACCATATTAGCAAGCAATCCCACTTCTGGGGATATACCCCAAAGAATTGAAAGCAGGTTCTTGAATAAATACTTCCATGCTCTTGTTCAAAGCAGCATTATCCACAATTGCCAAAAGAGGGAAGAAACGTGTCTATCTGTTGAAGAAAGTGTATACAAGATTTGGTATATGCATTCAAAGGAATATTATTCAGATAAATAATGAATAAAGTAATGAAGCATTCAACAAATGGATAAAACTTGAAGATACCAAGTTGGGAGAAATACAGACACAAGAAGCACAGGAGGACACATACTGTGTGATTTTTCCTGATATGAAGTAATTAGAACAAGCATCTCTTAGTGTCAGAATATAGAATATGGTTTACGTGGTGATGAAATCGTGATTGAGTATAAAGTAAGGCTTAAATTGTAGAGTTCCTATTTCAAATGATGGAAAATTTCTTGTAGTGGTGTTAGGGGATGATACCCTAACCCTATGTATATAAGTAACTCAAATTCAGTGCCCAGAGGAGAAGGGGTTACCCTGAGGCCTGGACTCAATTTGAGGGTGCCACACCTCTCTGTCAATGATGCCTAAGCTCTGCCCAAACCTAGATGTTCCAGTACTGGTCCATCCAGGGAACCTTGGATGGAAAAATAATTAATCTTTTTGGCATTAAACTCCATTTGTTCCTGATCCCAAAGCAAAAGTGCCTGCACCATGTTGGCCAGAGTGAATGGCACTGCTGCTGTTCCTCTGCCCCTCCTGGATGGGTCAATGGGACTGCAGAATTTTACCTGAACAATTTACCACTCTTCTGAGGTCCCTCTGTTGTGAAGGGGGTGGGCAATGTTCTATGGTACAGATAGAATTTAATGGGTAAGTGGATAAAGAAGTTACATTTTTAGACTTTTAGATACTGGTGTACAGATGACTAATATCCCTGCACTGTTGCTACCAACATGATAGGCAAACAGATAATCTTATAAGATTTTGCAAGGCAGCAGAAAGCCTGTCTCCTTTCAGAGCCTCTGTATTCCATTTTCCTCAAATTTTTACTTTGTTTTCTTCACAGATTACTGGTATAATGAATTAAGTAATCCTTCAATTTACTTACTTGTGTTTTGCAGTAGCTATTCTGTTATTTTGTGTTTCTATATTGCCAATGTTTTTGGCTATTGTGTGGTTAAAATTATATCTCAATTTTCATATCAGACTCATTAACTTCAGGGCACAACAGCACAGAATATAACAGCTCATGCATGAAGATACAAAACATTTTCTTCACCAATATTGTCTTGCCAATCTGAAGACAGTTGGATTATCTTCTCTCAGACGCTCCCTTCCAGCAAGCTATCAATGTTGTGAAATCAACTATCACACCCAACAATCTATATATGTGTACTGCTATGTGGTTAGATAGAAAAAAGTTAGCAGCTAAGCTGTGGTTCATCTTTGTACCTTGAGAACACAGATAGGAGAAATAGTTAAATCAGACCTTTGTTGTACTTTTTCTAATGAGATGTCCTGCTGGTATTTTTCATGTGAAGGAGATTTGGTCTATGAAATGTGTTTAGGAGGATATAATTTGCTTTCTTAAGTTTTCTTTGTTGTAAAAGCTTAAAATTAACAAGTTCATAGAACTAATTTTCTGAAATATGTCAAAGCATACTATGAAATTTTTCTAGTAGAAAATGAGGTATTTTCTGTCCCATTTGGGTCATTTCCTAAGCCAAATAACTGCTTTTGTACAAGGTAATGCCTGTCAGTTATGTTTTGGAGAACTCCTTTTTATAATCAGAGGAATTTTATATACTAAAGTAGTAAGCAATGCCTACGGGAATTGCAACCATAGTCATAGGCTTAATTTTTTGTTTCCACCTTGAGTCACTTGTGTCCTCAGAGCTACTAATAAAATTCATACTGGTTAAGATTTCTGATTCTTATGAGTCCAAATTGGTTCTTAGTGGGGAAGTTTAGCAAGTTAAAAGCACAATAACCACATTTATAAACCATGGATTCAAGGCACTAAGTGACACTTTAGTGACAATTAACTTCTGTCCCAGACTAGGTGGATGAAGGAAAATACTGTTGTTTGGTGGAGATGCCTAAATGTTCACCCTCAGTAAATAATAATAATACTTCTAACTTGGGTTCCACATGATTTTTTAGTGTGTGGAAATAAAAAACCTATTACTGATACTTGGTGCACAACATGTTAGAAAGAGCATCATTTAAATGCTGTTGAGTAAATGTTGAAATGGAACTCCTATAATTTCACATTTCCTTCATTTTCTGCTGAAGTTCATCATCAAGCAAGATAATGTTTGTGAAGAACTCATGAAGGTAATGAAGCAAAAGTTGCATGATTAAACATTTTTATCATTTCAGTGGACTGCTTAGAGAAAAAGGGGTCAAACATCAAGGTTATATCATTACTTTGGTTCTGGAAGGTTAATTTGAAATTTACCTTGAAGATGTACAATCCATTAAAAGATTTAAATTAGTAAAGAAACAACTTAAATTGAATTAGGAAACTGGACAAAACTAAGTAAAGAAACAATGAGCAGAAAGAAGAGGGAATGTGTCTTGTTTGCTTAATAAATGACCAATCATAGGGCCAGAAAAAGACATGGCCAAACCACGAATTGTTGATAACAATTAAATCTATAACTCCTAATTGTTTTTTGTAACTAAAATTGTGGTGAGGAACTGAATTAACTTTAGGGATAGTTGTTTTGTAAATCCACACAGTTAAGTAAACATCCATTGTTATAGGATAAAGCTGAAATTTAAAAATTACTATCCTAAAATCCATTTAATTAATTACTGTGTTCTCTGAATTCCATTTTCATTGCCATTATAAATTTGTTGGATTTTTTTCTAAAAGAGGTGACATATCTTTACCAAATTTGTTGTATTTTTTTCTTTGTATGAAATTCTGATATCTCATTTTTTTAAATTTATGTAGCCTATTATCTATATATTCTTTGCAACATTTATATAATTGAAGTATCTTTTTAAAAAATAAAAAAGGAAAACCAGAAGAAAAGACATGAACAAAAAAATGTACTTAGCCTCATGGTGAACTACAAATCTAGGATATTCTGAGCTGTTTGAAATTTCTTGTAACTCTGGAAATAAATGAGTTTATTTTTTCAATGACCCTTTCCTTCTGAGGAAAAATGTGGTAGTTAAATTTGATTCTATTCCCAGGGTATTTACTTAAGTCAAGGAGGATCACGTTAAAATAGGAAGGAATCTTAGCCAATCATGCATAATTCTTAGTCTGGAACAAGATTGTAGGTAAGATCATGTACTGCAGCTGAATGAATCTGGATAAGATCAAACATTCTTTGTTCTGAACACATTTTGTGACCTACTCTCCTTTGCGATCCTAGTCAGATGTCTTCACTTCTGTAAGTGTTAATTTTATCATTTTAAAGTGGGGATGATAGGTTTGCATAGAAGAGAAGTAAAACATATCCATCCACTCTGAGTTAAGAACATTTTCTTCAGACCTTGAGGAACATTTGGAAAAGCCTAATTACCATAAGGGTGTGTTGTAATGCTGCAGTCCAGGAGCATACAAGTCTGGATAAGATGAGTTCACAGTCATAAAGGAAATTTGGTGGGAAGTTGGCACAGTCCAGTACATTCTACTTCACCACCTGTTTGGAAACAGAGATAGGGAAAATTATACCATACTTATGCATCCAGAATTTTATTCCAAATGTTATTAATTTTTCATTATTTAACAACACAGTAACACTTTCCAGGCATTCTCTTTATCTTGTTTAAGTTATTTTGTACTACCTCTTTCCTTTTATTTCCCATTGTGACCACTTATTCCATGCCATCTTTTAAAAATTCATTGCTCCATTTTTAGAATAATATCTGAGTCACAACTCATTTATCTGCCACAAAGATATCTTTCTTTTAAAAAACCAATTAATTTTGAGGAAATGGAGGCTTGCTTATGTTATACCCCTGAGCATAAAAAAGCTGCCTTGCTCTCAAGGTAGACATGTGAAAGTTAAAACTCTGAGCACATCACTGATATGCCTCAATTCTCCCATCCCACTTAGGATGACCACTGTCACAAACATTTGTTAAATAAAGTGTTCTACCTTTACAGCTCTCAGGCTACTGAGGTTCTACTTAGTTGCCAGTGTGTATCCTTGTTGAAATATCATTCCTTTCCATTTTTACCAAAAAAATAATACCCAATTTTCAAAGAATAAGCATTTCCTTTGCCACATATTTCCATCAAACTACACTGATGCCCTTAGTATGCCTGAAGCACTTATTGCCTATTCTAATCTTTTGCAGTCATGTTACATGGTTTTTATAATTTTAAACAATATTTTAAAGAATGTAAATAAAATATTATTTTCTTTGAATAACTAACATGCCAATGTAGGACATATATTGGGGGGAAAGGACTGAGACATTAAATAAAATTTTGTATTGGGCATATAATTGCTGATAATTTGTTTTGATTTGCTGAATTCTTCAAAAAGAGTTCAGACATAGAAGAGAAGAAAAACAAAATGATTTGGGGGAACACTGATTTTAAAGATAAAATTCAAAAATTTGCTGTTAAAGCAGAAAAAACTCTATGAATGATTTGATGGAAAACTAGATATTTTAAGGCAGTGTTTTCCAAATTCAAAATGTCTCAGATTTTCCTAGAGACATAAGTAAAATACCTGGGACTAAGCATCACTCAAGAAATTCTCTTTCTTTCTGGGTTGGGAACGGAGAAATTTCATTTCTAAAAACCCCCCAAGTGATGCTGATGCTATTGCTCATGGTACCACATTTAAGAACCACTCTTCTAGGGAATTGGCAGCAGAGTTGAGACAATCCTAAGAAAGAAAAAACATACATTTGTTACAAAATCTCAAGGAGAGTTCTTAGAGCACGAGCAAATTTCACTTGAATAACACACAGTCATTTACAAACATTATTTTGGTTTTCTGTTTGCTATTCTTCTAACTTCATGATGTAAATTCAGTCAGTTTATGAGGGCAATTTAATTGGAAGGTAGAAGGAATCACATACCCTTTCAGAATGTATGAAGTATATGGTGGGAGAATTGGAATGATACCCAAATGAAGGTATTTTATAGGAAAATGCTTTTATGAGTTTAAAAACTTTGCCTGGTCTTGCTCCAAATATTGACCCTGAAGAGCTAAATTCTCCTTATTTTTTAAAGCCCTTTCTTGTCACTCACTACATTACATTTTAGTTGTTTTATGATTATATCTAATGATTAATAGTTGAATAAAATTTTTCAGTATTTCTTCAGTAGGGCCTACAAAGTTATAAATAACCAACACCAATATTTTTCTGAATTTAGATGTGATGAAATGGATGTTGGCATTCTAACTGCAGAAGCCAGAGAAAAAATGAGAAAACAAATCCTCATATACAAAGTTTATATCACAAACAAGAAAAATAAATTTAGCTTAAAAAATATATTTCAGATAACTGCTGCAGATTCATTGAGAATTTTACTATACTGTAGTATAGTAAAATCTGAAATACTGGCAAAATCATCATTCTACTTGATATAGCTTCATAATGGGATCCTGCATATGCTACCACCACTTAAGACTATGACAATTAAATGGGTTTTACTAAATAGCATCAACATGCTTTTCCAATGGACAGTAGTGCACTACAACTTTAAGTAGGATGGATCCACTTTTTCTCCATGATAAGAGGGAGGGGATAAAATAAGTGTAAAGAAAACAGATTGGTGGAGAACTATAGGGAAAATGGACTGTTCTAAAGACATGTTGATAACAGGATGTAGAGAGTGGTGAAGGCTAAGATCAGTGAGAGGTACATTGGGGGAATATAAATAAAACTAAACAGGAAAGAATCCAAGAGTTTATTACCTTAGGTGTATAAAGATTAGATTTGGCTAAAAACCTCTCCTAACTCTCTAATGGCAACAGCAACAATCCTGAAGAATTCACTGAGAATGTTGTATATTCTAAGCCAAATGAAATGCTTGTGAAAATTTTTTTGCACGGTTCAAATAGTTTAGTACTGTTTTGAAGTGATTACCAAAATTGAGGTCTTTTTTCCAAACAAAATATAACACAGCAAAAGGAAAAAGATGATCTCATATATTTCTGTTCTGTATGCCCCTACTAAATTTCCTAAAGAATTTATCTAAGTTGTCAAAGAAGAAAAAACAAAAACAAAAAACAAAAAAACAATAAAAAGACTTTGGGGGATACACTGGGAGAAAAGACTAGGAGATAATGCAATGTTAGCAATCAGGACATTAAAAAAATAAAAAAAATAAAAATGAGAATAAAAACAAAACAAAAGAAAAAAGAAAAAATGCAAACGTTGAGGGCTAGGACCTTCAAGGACCTCAGATGGACCTCAGGGCATGATGGATTCAAAGATGGAAAGTCTGATATATTGAAGACTGAAGAGGTGTGAGTCTCTGGGGTGTGGGCCACCAGGCTTTAGGGGACTCAGACCTGGCAACCTCAAATCTGGTTAACAGGGAGCCTGGGAGCACCACAGTGCAACACAGACTTCAGGGATCCCCGCAGGTGGGTGCCAGCCCTATGGGTGAGGTCACATCTGCAAACTCTATCTTATGTGTCTGAACCCCGCAATTCACTCACTCACTGGGGTCTATTCTGTGGATGTATCACCAATTCGGCTTCAGGACACCTTCCACTCTGTGAGCCCCCAGAATGGCCACCTGGGGGCGCCTCTACACTGCATCCAATTTAATGACGCAGCTCAGTAGCCAGGCCCGGGGGTGGGGCTCCAGCCAGAAAGGCCGATAACAGAGTCCTAAACCAAAATTCCCACGCTTCACAAAATATTCCCCTAATCGGCTTCCAGACATCTCCCACCCTGCCAGACCCTGTGACAGCCTCCTGATGACATCTCTTTATTGCTAGCAATTTAAGTCTGCTGCAGATTGACAGCTGGGCTTGGGGGGGGTGGGGCTCTAGGCGGAAGCGCTATTATTTGTGTCCACAATCAAAAATTCCCCGCTTCACAATAAAACTCCTGTTTGTCTCCCCAAATTGGTCTGCAAAGGCCTCCTGTCCTGTTAACCCCCCAACAGCCCACTCAGGGCTTATGAATTCCCCAGTACTGCAGAGCCTCCAGAGATTACCACAGCAACACCAGTGCCATGGCTCCACTCACTCCAGGAGGGAGTGTCCCGTGCGCAGCTCCCACCTCCATGTAATAGAGTCTCAATTATATCTTATAGATGAATTTTCTCTGTTACCTTCCCACCAAATCGATGTGAAGACACCTCCTGCCCTGCAAAAATCCTGAAACAGCCTGGTCCTGAAGAACCTCCAACACTGCCCAGTTGCTTCTTTGCAGGAGAGATTATCAGGTAAGCTCACTCAGCCACCGTCTTGCCCCACCCCCTGCTTCCTGTTATTGTAGATGATGTTATAGTTTTGATAGAAAATAGCTGATTGTTAGTTTCTAAATAAATATGATGTGGAAACTTGGGTTGAGGCTCTCAGTTTCAGAAGCTGTAAGTCCCCTGGTCCCATCTTTATTTCCTCTCTTATGTCTTTATGTCACTTTATTTCTTCAGTTCTGTGTCATCTTCCCTTTGTGAAGACCTATTGCTGAGCTGGTCTCAGCACAATGCACTCTTGAGAAAACAGTGGGTTAAAAAAGAAATTGCAAGAAAAAGTAAAAATCTCAAGATGAATGAAAAGGTGAACACTGCATAGTTAAACACAGCAAACAGTGCTGTCAGTGAAATTTATAGCCCTCAATGCATGCATAAAAGAAGAAAGAGGTAAAAATTACTCTTAGGAAATATATAAGACCAGTTGAAGACCAACAGCACACCTCTTGGAACTAGAAAAAGAACAGTAAACTATTCTCAAAGCAAACAAGAGGAAAGAAATCATGAGTATTAGAGCAGAAAAAATAAAATTGAGAACAAAAGAAAATTATAGAATAAAAAAAGTTGGTACTTCAAGAAGATCAACAAAATTGACAAACCCTTAGCTAGACTGGCAAAAACATATAGAAGATGCAAATAAATAAAACCATAAATGAGAAATGAACATTAATACTGACCCTAGAAACACATGACCACCCTACACTGATGTTAGAAAAAATAAAAGACTCGACAAACCAATCACAAGTAAAGAGATTGAAAGAGTCATGAAAATTTCCTAAGGGTGGTGGCATGTTGGGTAATGGGAGAAGTGTGGGGATGGTTGCTCCTGTAACATGCATCTAAGGCACATGAATATGTTCAAATATTCATGGGGCATTGGCATTTTGGATGGAATTCCATGCAGAAAAAGAGAATATTGACTTTCCATCCTGGCAAATTATGCTACATTCTCTAATAGAGCTGCAAGTATCCTCTGAGTACAAAGGCAATGTGAAGGAAACAGACCCTCATGCAAGGCCCTTGAAAGTGATGATTGTACTTATGAATGTTTCCTTATGAAATTGAAACTTAGACTTACATTATATATTTCCTAAGAATAATTATCTCATGAAAATTTCCTTGTTGCTCAAATGTGGCCTCTCTCTAAGCCAAACTCACCATATAAACTCATTACCTTCCCCCCAGATTGGGATATGACTCCCAGGAATGAGCCTTCCTGGCATGGAGGGATTATTACCAAGCAACAACTAGCAATGCATCTAAAAAAAAGACCTTGACCAAAAGGGGGAAATATTAAAGAAAAATATATTTTTATGGTTAAAAGATTTGAAAGTGAGTTGGGATGTCACTTCAGAAGCTAAACTTATATACATCTCTGCAGGATCTCATTGACTGCCACAGTAAACACTGCCTCAAACAACAGGGCTCCTGAGGACTCTAGAGACATACAGACACTATAAGCAGTGCAGAAAAGCTCAGGAATTTGGCATCCTGTCTGTAGGCTAAACTTTGAAATTTATGCTCCCCAGTGTAACAGAGTTAGACTCATTTATAGTTTCCCTACTCATACTAATGGTTTTTCTGTCTCATTTATTTGAAAGTATAATTAGCATTATACTTGTTAAATATATCTTAGAGACTTAAATCTTTGATCTATTCATTTACAGCCACTACTTTCCACTTGCTTGGACTAGCCTAGGACAACTAACAAAAGATGATGATTGAAAACAAACAGCCCAAGGAACAGAAAGTGTCTGCAACTGCAAGCAAAATAGTTCCATCCAGCTGTCCCATTGAATCTAAGCTCCCTCTCACTGGGAAACAGAATGGGCATCATTGTCCCAAAAATTCTCAAAATTAGGGAATGAACAATGGGCTAAAGTAGACTTATTATTCTATTATTAGGTTATTATTATTTCAGCAATGGAATAACTTTTATCATTGATATAAAGGCAATAGACATCGGAGGTTCTGATGGGAGGGAGAAGGAAGAAGATGTGTAATATGGGGGCATTTTCAGGATATTGGAATTGTCCTGCATGACATTGTGATGTACTATAAGAAAATTAAGAATTGTGAATTCATAAGCTTTGTAATAAATAGAGTCTGTTGTTTTAGCCTAAAACTGTGAATGATTTAACTTGTCCATTGTCCTTTGGAATGTTGTAATGCTGCTATGAGGCAACCCTCTCACCTAGTAAGAAAATAAATAAATAAATAAATAAATAAAATGAAGGATTCAAAGGAACAAGTTACCAGTTTTGGCAATTGCATGTATCTCCTGTAAAAGTAAAAGTTGAAAACCTTCATGTTCCTATTCAGTGTACCATGAATAGAATAGAACAAAGACCCTTCAAGAAACCACATCTCCTGTGGAGGGCTGGCTACCATCCTCCTGCTGGATGGATTTAGTTACTTTTGATGAGGTCATTCCTCAAGAGTTGCAAGACTCATTGGATTTCTGAGACTTAGAATCTTTTAAAAAGGATGGTCTCCAAACTGCCAGTCAGTGACTTACCTATTAGGGGGCATTCTGCCTTGGGCCTTTTTTCCAATCAGGATACTGATTAGCTGCAAAGAGGTTCTGCAGCCATGTGAGAGATGAGATGTTGAGGTTTCCCCTGATTTGTGAGTGGTTGTATATACTTTCATCCTTTCCTATGTCTTTAATTGATTACTTTTTGTGATTTCTCAAATGTTATAATCATTTGAAATAACCAGAATCTCATTTGATTTAATAAAATTGCCTCGATAGCATTTAGAGTTTCTCCCTCTTCCTTAGCAGAACATATTGCAATGATGGATACAAGCCATTATATAGTTTTCATAAACTACAAAAGTGTGTGGAACGCAGCTTAAATATAATTTAAACTATAGCCCAAGGCTAATAGAAATACTTAAATGTTTTTTCATCAGTTGTGACAAATGTAGCATACTAAAAATAGAAGTTAATGTGGGAAAGTGTGGGAAGGAAAGTTTGTGGAGCATAGGCAAATATTCTATTTTTTTGTTGTTAAAATTTATTTAATCTAACCATCCTTTAAAAATAAAAAATCATTAATAAATTATTTTCTCAGAAATGAAATGCCTAGGATGAGATGGCTTCACTAGTGAATTGTCCCAAACTCTTTCTTTGAAACCAATATCACCCAAATGCCAGATAAGGATGTTACAAAAAAGAAAATTATGGACCCATTTCTCTAATAATATGAAAGCAAAAATCCTCAGCAAAACACTTGCCAATCAATCCAAACAAACGTTTAAAGAATTGTATGTCATGCTCAAGTGGTTTTTATCCCAGGTATGCAAGTATGTTTCAACCTAAAAAATTCATTGTAATATATCAGACACTGCTTTCCAACAAGTTACCCATGCTGTGAAATCATCAATGATAACCATCAATCTGCACCTGTTCACTGCTATGTGTAACTAGAGGGGAAAAGGTTAGCAGCTCTGCTGTGGTTCAACTTTCCTACAGTTGGAACACAGCCAGGAGAAATATTCAAATCAGAGCGTTGATGAACTTTTTCTAATGAGATCTCCAGCTGGTATTTTTCATGTAGAAGGAGGCCTAGTCCAAAAAAATGTGTTTAGGAGGATATAATTTCCTTCCTTAAATTTCATATGTTGTAAAATCTTGAAATTAACAAGTATTAATACATAGAACTGGTTTTCTGAAATATGCCAAAGCAGTCTATGCAGTTAATTCTAGCAAAAAAAATGAATTATTTCCTTATCCAGATAGCTACTTTTGTATAAGGTAATGCCTGTCCGTTATAATTTGGAGAACTCCATTTTAAAATCAAATCCACTTTATATAATAAAGTGGTAAACAAGGCCTAGGGGATCTGCAACCACAATCATAGACTTAATTCTTTGTTTCCACCTTTAGTGCCTTATGTTCTCAGAATGACTAATAAAATTCATACTGGTTAAGTTTTCTGATTCTTATGATTTCAAATTGGTTTTTAGAGGGGAAGTTTAGCAAGTTAGAAGCACAATGACCACATTTATAAACTATGGATTCAAGCCACTAAATGACACTTTAGTGAAAATTCATCTCTCCTGTCCCTGACCAGGTCGATGAGGGAAAATACTGGTGTTTGGTGGAGATGGCTAAACATCCACCCCCAGTAATCAGTAAAAATTCCTTTAAATTATGGCCCACATCTTTTGTGTGTGTGTGGAAATAAAAAATGTGTGACTGAGATCTGGGGCACATGTTAGAAAGACCATCATTTAATTTGCTTTGAATGAATATGGAATTGGAGCTCCTATAAATTAATATTTGCTTCAATTCTGCTGAAGTTCATCATCAAGCAAGCTAATGTTTGAGAAACACTCATGAAGGGGATGAAAAAGAAGTTTCATGGTTATGTAGTTTTATCATTTCAGTGGACTGCTTAAAGAAGGATTCAAACATCAGGGTTAATAACATTGCTTTGGTACTGGAAGGTTAGCAATTTGAAATTTACCTTGAATATATACAATCCATTGAAAGATTTAAATTTGTAAGGAGGCAATTTAAATTGAATTAGACAATTGGACAAAATCAAGGAAAAAAGAAATGATGATCAGAATGAAGAGAAAGTTTTTCTTGCTTATTGATAGATAACCAATCATATGGCCAGAGAAAGCCATGTCAAAACCATGAAATGCTTAATACAATTAAGTCTATAACCCTAAGTTGTTTTGTGAAGCTAAACTTTTAATGAGAAATTGATTTAATTTTATGCATAATTGTTTTTTAAATCCACAACAGTAAAGGAAACATCCATTTTTATAAGGAAAACCTGCAATTTAAAAATTACCAGAGGAGGTGGGGAAAGATGGCATCTGAGTGAGTGCACCTCATAATCTCTCCTGCAAAGAAGCGGCTGAGTAGGGTTGGAGTCCTACTGGACCAGGCTGTTTTGGTTGCTTGCAGGGCAGGAGGTGTCTGGTGTCGATTTAGTGAGACAGTGGTAGAAGAGAATCTTGCAAGGGGTAGAATTTTGGTACCCTTCCCCCTAGGGCTGTTGGCCCAGCCATGGTGATCCCTGAGAACTTTGCTGTGTTGAGGTATTCCCAAACCTTGAGAGGGCTGTATCAGGGGCTTGCAGGGGAAGAGGTGTCTGGATGTCGATTTGGTGAGAAAGTGACAGAAGAGATCCTTGTGAGAGGTGGAATTTTGGGTTTCTGACATGGAGGTCAGAAGATGTGGACAAGACCACTCTCCCTAGGGCTGGTGGCCTGGCTGCAGCAATCCCTGAAAACTTTGTTGTGTTTCAGTGTTCCCAAACCCTGTGTTAACAGGATACATTGATCCCAGGTCTGTATCCCCTAAACCCTGGTAACCCATGCTCCAGAGAATCACACACCTTGAGTCTGCAATATCATGGACTTCCCATTCCTGAATACACTGTGCACTGAAGTCCATCTGAGGTCTTTGATTAACCTAGCCCTCCATATTTTGTGTTGTTGTTTTTTTCTCCTTGAGCTTGGAGGAGTATACCAGATGACTTGGGGAGAGTCTGGGAAGAAAGGAGAGGCAAAACTGCTGCGAAAGCCCAATTTACCTAAACATTCTGTGATAGGAAACTTGGTCTGGGAGAAGGTGGAGTCAGAAAATCAGGTAGACCTTCCCTAGCACACCTAAGGGGGAGGAACTATAGGACGTGCTATCCAAGCTTTGAATAGCATATTTGGGGTTTCTGGTGAGGTGTAGGTGCTCTCATGCTGGAAATAAAGAGTCATAGTCTTCTGTGTTGAGTTGGTTCAACAAGGACCTACTTGAATCACTTGCTGGACTTTTCAGGCAGCTTTCCTGCTGCCCTGGGAGAGAGATAAGTGAGGAAGGGAGAAAGGGGGAAGGTCAGATCCCTAAACATTTTGTTTAACTGCAAAGAGGATTCCTACCTTGAAAAGTTGTTTCTATTCTTTTTTTTTTTGTCATGGTTGCTAATGTTCCATTGTCTCCTGGCCTTTTCTCCCATTTTATCCATCAAAGTCCTTTTTCATTTATTTAGTTTTTTTCTCTTTTTATTTTTCTTGCTTGTCTCCCCCCCCCCTTAATTTTGCCACCCTTTTTCTCTTCTCTTTTTTATTTCTCTCTTTTTCTTTTTTTCGATTTCATTTTCTTTATATGATAGATGCTGCAGAGAATGCTTCACATTTGCTGTTTCCCCACCCTCCATTTCCTCTTTTCCGTGTGTATTGATTTTGGCCACCTACCCTATCCCCTTTCCCCTACATCTTTCTATCCTCCAACATCTACTGTTTATCTTACATTCAACCTCCCTTACTTGGGCGCCCAAATTGTCTGACTTTTTATTTCTAATACAAAGTTCTATATTCTGTCTTTTATCCACTCTTGATATTATTGTCTTTTGTTTCTCTTTCCCTCTCTCATGAAAACACTGATCTTTTAATTCATACCATATGCCTCCCCATATTCAGTTGACTGTTTCATTACAGGTACTCGACTTACTGCTATAAATCTACACAACTTACATGAGTCTAATATCCATTCTCCTACATTTCACATTGTTGCTCTGTCAATATTTATTATCAATACTACTTTATATATTTTCTTTTCTTACTCGTTTTGCTTTCCCTTGCCCTAATATTTTCTTTCAAAGTGAACTAAGCCAGCAACAAGAAAATAGAGTAAGAAGAACAAAGTGACAAAGAGAAGACATAACATTTATGCACGAACAACAACTAATTAATCCCCAAGACTAGACAAAGAAGCCAAGAAACTAATTAAACCTGTCAAGATAAAATGATGACTAGACAGCAACAAAAACTACAAACCAAACCAATAATCAGGAAAACATGCCTGAATTCAATGAACAAACTAAAAACCAGGAAGGGGAGCAGAACATCAGACAAGTAATTACAGATCTCAAAACAGATATTAGAGACCAACTTAATGAACTAAAGGAAGAGATAAACAATATGAAGAAAACACTTGGAGAGAATACAGAAGAAATTGCATACATATGCAAAAAGATAAAAGACACAATGGTGATGAACACCACAGTTCAAGAAATAAAAAATACACTCTCAGGAAATAGCAGCAGATTGGAAGAGGAAGAGGAGAGAATTAGAAACATGGAAGACAGTACATAGGAAATCAAATAAATAGTAGAACTGATTGATAAAAAGATAGAAAAAATCCAGCTGGGACTTAGGGACCTGAATGGCAATGCAAAACACACAAACATACATATTATACGCATCCCAGAAGGAGAAGGGAAGGGAAAGGGGACAAAAGGGGTGTTGGAGGGAAAAATGGTTGAAAATTTCCCAAATCAACTGAGGGAGATGGATGTACATGTCCAGGAAGCACAACGTGCCCCAAACAACGTAATCCCAACAGGTCGACCCCAAGACATATACTTGTCAAATTATCCAATGCTCAAGACAAAGAGAAAATTCTAAAAGCAGCAAGAGAAAAGAGAATCATCACATACAAGGGAGGCTCCATAAGATTGAGTGCTGATTTCTCATCTGAAACCATGGAGGCAAGAAAGCAGTGGAATGATATAGTCAAGGTACAAAAAGAAAAAAATTTCCAAACAAGAATAATCTACTGAGCTAAACTAGGATTCAAAAATGATGGAGAGTTCAAAATATTCACAGGTAAACAGAAGTTAAATGAGTATGCCAACAAGAACCCTGCCCTTCAAGAAATACTAAAGGGAGTTCTACAGGAAGAAAGAAAAAAACAGGACAGGCAGAGTTGGAGGAGAATGTAAGAGCATCAAAAAAGACAAAAAGAGAAGGAAAAAACAAACAAAATATGACAAACAGAAGTCCAATCAAAATATGGCTAGCATCAATAATTCCTTGAAGGTAATAACAATGAATGTCAATCAATTAAACTCACCTGTCAAAAGATTCAGACTGGAAGATTGGATAAGGAAATATGACCCATCTATATGCTGTATATATGAAACACATCTTAGATCCAGGGATTCTAGGAGGTTGAAAGTGAATGACTGGAAAACAACCTTACAAGCAAACAATAATCAAAAAAAGTTAGCAGTAGCTACATAAATATCAGACAAAATAGACTTTAAATGCAAAACAATTGTGAGAGACAAAGATGGATATTACATATTAGTGAAAGGGACAATCTTTCAAGAAGAATGAACAATCATAAATATTTATGCTCCTAACAAGGGCGCCTCCAAATACATGAGGCAAACACTGGAAAAACTAAATGAAAAAATGGGTGACTCTACAATTATAGTGGGGGACTTTATTTTTTTATTTTATATTTTTTAAATTTTTAAATTGATTTTGTAAAAATATTACATTAAAAAAAATATATGAGGACGACTTCAACCCCACCACCCTCACCCCACCACTCCCCCCCCCACCAACACTCATTCCCATCATCATGACACATCCATTGCATTTGGTAAGTACATCTCTGGGCACCTCTGCACCTCATGGTCAATGGTCCACATCATGGCCCATACTCTCCCCCATTCTATCCAGTGGGCCCTGTGAGAATTTACAATGTCTGGTGATTGCCCCTGAAGCACCATCCAGGGAAGCTCCAAGTCCCTAAGACACCTCAACATCTCATCTCTTCCTGCCATTCCCCATACCCATTAGCCACCATGTCCACTTTTCCCACTCCAATGCCACCTTTCCTCTGTGGACATTGGATTGGTTGTGTCCATTGCACCTCTATGTCAAGAGGAAGCTCAGATTCCTCATGGATACTGGATGCAATCCTCTCGCTTTCAGTTGTAGGCACTCTAGGCTCCATGGTGTAGTGGTTGTCCTTCTTCAACTCCATCTTAGCTGAGTGAGGTGAGTCCAATAATCAGATTGTAGGTGCTGGAGTCTGTTGAGGCTCAGGGCCTGGCTATCACATTGTCAGTCCAGAGATCCAGATTCCCTAAATATATCTTAAACCCCGACACCAACTACAACTCCAGCACAGTAGCATGAAAGTCTTAAGAAGAGAGATCCCATCTGAGTCCAGATTCATCATGCATAAACACCAGCTCCAAAGAAGGGCCATCTGACATGGCAGTTAAACCCATCTGCCATGACCATAGCACCCATGGGCCTCTTTAGCCCTCAAAGGAACCAATATCTGGGGGTTGTATCTACTTTATCTGTCTCTTAGACTCTGCTAAGTTGTGCATAAGGGCAATCCTTCTGACAGCCTCCAGACTCTTTTTTAGAGACTTGTAGCCATATAAACTCATTTCCCCTTTCCATTTCCCCCTTACTTTAGGTCAAACAGCATTTTAAAGTCATGTTATTTTATGTAGACAGGGATATTCTACTGATCTGCATTGAACCTTCCATTCCAGGTCATTTTCCAGTTGCATCATCAGTTGGTAGTTGATAGTGACCCCTTGGTGCCAGGGAGGCTCATCCCCGGGTGTCATGTCCCACACTAAGGGGAAGGCATTGCATTTACATGCTGAGTTTGGCTTCGAGACTGGCCACATTTGAGCAACATGAAGGCTGTCAGGAGGAAACTCCCAGGCACAATGCTGCTCTAGGCCTTGTTCTTATTTCAGTCATATCAGCTCACAAGCATAGTCATTAGTATCAGGGCTCACTGTTGGACCCTCTTTCCTTCCTGGTCCTTGCTGCTGCACCTGGGAGACTGTTGCTGCTCCCCTAGGGACCATGACAGAGCACCACTGGCCAGGAACCCAGTACCCCCCCAGCTGTAGTTTGTAATTGTTGCCACAATGGTATATCCAAACATTACCATGCACCCTGGACATATGTCCTGTATAGCTCCCTGTCAGCCATATATCACCTGTCAATAGTATCCTATACCAGTATCCCTCCATTGCCATTGTTGAACCACTCTGTGATCCAGAACTTCCTGAAAATTGAAGTAGTGGGGGACTTTAATACACTACTATCAACTTTGGACAGAACATCTCAAAAAAGAATCAATAAAGAAACAAAAACTTTGAGCAGTATATTAGAGGAGCTGGACCTAATATACATATACAATCATTACACCCAAGTACAGCAGAATATACATTTTTCTCAAGTGCACATGG
Organism: Dasypus novemcinctus; assembly: GCF_030445035.2. Lineage (NCBI taxonomy): Eukaryota > Metazoa > Chordata > Mammalia > Cingulata > Dasypodidae > Dasypus > Dasypus novemcinctus. The sequence goes on along the minus strand of NC_080700.1, from coordinate 13,328,443 downwards.
ATCATTCTCCAAAATAGGCCATATGCTAGGCCACAAAGAAAGGCTCAATGAATTCAGAAAGATCAAAATCATAAAAAATAACATCTCTGACCATAGTGGATTGAAGCTGGAAATCTGTAAGGGCCAGAGGCTCAGATTTCACACCAATATGGAAATTAAACAACACACTCTTATAAAAACAGTGGGTCAAAGATGAAATCCAAAATAAATTAATAACTGCCTTGAAACTAATGAAAATGATTACACAACATACCAAAACTTATGGGACGCAGCAAAAGTAGTACTGAGAGGGAAATTTATAGCCATAAATTCATACATCAAAAAAGAAGAAAGAGCAAAAATTGAAGAACTAACTGCACTTTTGGAGGAATTAGTAAAGAAACAACAAAGTAACCCCACAGGGAGAAGAAAGAAAGAATAAAGAGTAGAACTAAATAAAATAGAAAATAAGAAAGCACTTGATAAGATAAACAAAACCAAGAACTAGTTCTTTGAGAAGATCAATAAAATTGACAAACCCTTAGCAAGACTAACAAATAAAAAAAGAGAGAAGATGCAAATATGCAAATTAAGTAATGAGAGAGGTGATATCACCACTGACCCCACAGAAATAAAGATTATCATAAGAGGGTACTTAGAAAAACTATATTCCAACAAAAATATCAATTCAGAGGAAATGGATAAATTCCTAGAAACACATAAGTACCCTATATTGATGAAAGAAGAAATTGATGCTCTCAACAAACAAACAACAAGTAAAGAGATAGAATCAGTCTTTAAAAACCTCCCAACTAAGAAGATCCCTGGACCAGATGGCTTCACAGTTGAATTCTACAAACCATCCCAGAAAGAACTAGCGCCAATCCTGCTGAAACTCTTCCAAAAAATTGAACCAGAAGGAACATTAAATAATGCATTCTATGATGCCAACATTATCCTAGTACCAAAGCCAAACAAAGACACCACAAGAAAGGAAAACTACAGACCAATTTCTCTAATGAACCTCGACACAAATATCCTCAACAAAAAATTTGCTAACTGTATTCAAAAACACAATAAACGAATTATACCATATGACCAAGTGTGATTCATTCCAGGTATGCAAAGATGGTTCAACATAAGAAAATCAATCAATGCAATACAACATATAAACAGATTGAAAGAAAAAAATCACATGATTATATCTATAGATACAGAAAAAGCATTTGACAAGGTACAGCACCCTTTCCTGATAAAAACCCTGCAAAAGATTGGAATACAAGGAAATTTTCTGAACATGATAAAGAATATATATGAAAAACCCACAGCCAACATTGTTTACAATGGTGAAATTGTAAAAATCTTTCCCTCTGAGATCAGGAACAAGACAAGGATGCCCACTATCACCTCTTCTGTTTAACATTGTCTTAGAAGTACTTGCTCAAGCACCGAGGCAAGAACTAGATACAAAAGGCATTCAAATTGGAAAGGAAGAAGTCAAAATTTCATTATTTGTAGATGACATGATCCAATACATAAACCCTGAGAGGTCTTCAACAAAGCTCCTAGAACTCATAAATGAGTTTAGTAAAGTTGCAGGTTATAAGATCAATGCACAAATATCAGTACCATTTCTGTGCACCAATAATGAGCAAGCTCAGGAGGAAACTAAGAAACAAATACCATTTACAATAGTAAATGAAGAGGAAGCAAGATGGTGGCTGAGTGAACTTGCCTTGCGGTCTCTCCTGGGAAGAGGCAGCTGGGTGCCGCCGGAGGTTCTCTGAGGCCGGCTATTTTTGGGATTTTTGCAGGGCAGGAAGTGTCTGGACATCAATTTGGTCGAAAGGTAAAGGAGAGGATTGGTCTATAAGATATAATTTAGGATCTATTGCCCGGAGGTGAGACCTGCACATGGGTTGCTCCCTCTTTGGGGGTGGGTGGAGCCACAGTACCGGCGCAGCGGCTCCACTTTTTGGTGGCTCTGCGGTGCTGGGGAGTTCATGAGTCCTGGGTGGGCTGTTGGGGGGTTGATGGGATGGGACGCCTTTGCGGATTGATTTGGGGAGACAGATGGTGTTTTGTTGTGAAGTGGGGGAATTTTTGATTGCGGACACAAACAATAGCGCTTCCACCTGGAGCCCCGCCCCCACAAGCCTGGCTGCAGATCTGCAACGGAATTAGATTGCTGGCAATAAAGAGACGTAATTGGGAGGGCGTTATAGGGTGCAGTGAGGGAGGGGGACACATCTGGAAGCCGAGTGAGGAATATTTTGCGAAGCCTGGGAATTCCGGTTTTGGAATCTGTTTTCGGCGTTTCCAACTAGAGCCCAACCCATGGGCTGGGCTTTGGATCTGCGTCATTAAATTGGCTGCGGTGTAGAGGCGCCCTCACGTGGCTGTTTTGTGGGAACACAGGGTGGAAGCTGTCCAAAAGCTGAATTGACGATATACCCACACAAATAAACCCTAGTGAGTAAGTGAATTGCAGGGTTCAGACATAGAGTTTGCGTATCTGACTTCCCCCATAGGGCTGGCACCCAGCTGTGGGGATCCCTGAGGACTGTTACACTGTGAGGCTCCTAGGCTTCCTGTTGACCAGATTTGAGGTTGCCGGGTCTGAATCCCCTAAACTTTGGTGGCCCACACCCCAGAGTCTCACACCTCTTGAGCCTTCAATATCTCAGACTTTTCACCCCTGAATCCATCACGCCCTGAGGTCCATCTGAGGTACTTGAATGCCCTAGCCTACAATGTTTGCATTTTTTCTTTATCGTTTCATTTTGTTTTGTTTTTATTTTCATTTTATCTTATTTTTTTTACTTTTTTAAATGTCCTGATTGCTAATATTGCATTATCCCCTAGTCTTTTCTCCCAGCGTATCCCCCAAAGTCTTTTTTTTATTCAGTTATTTAGGGTTTTTTTTTCTTTCTTGTAGTTGCTGTAGTTGGTGTTGCAATTGTGTTCATGTATATCTGTTTTTTTCTTTCCCCTACCTGTTCCCCACCCTTTGCTCACTGCCTTTTTCTCTCTTCCTTTCTTCTCTTCATTCTTTTCTTTTCTTTTCTTTTTCTGTTTTCTCTCTCCCTCTTGTCCCTCATTTTCTACTTATTTTATTTTAACTCAATTATACAATAGGTGCGGCAGGGAACACCTCACATTTGCTGGGTTTTCTCATCCTCCACTACCTCATTTCTGTGTGAACTGATTTAGGCTACCTACACTATCCCCTTTCCCCTACATCTTGATATCTGCCATCATCTACTGTCTCTCCTATATCCACCTCCCACCTCCCTTTCTTTGATCCGCAAAGTGTCTAACCCTTAATTTCTAATACCTTTGTTTTGTTTTCTGTCTGTTATCCACGCTTGAAACTATTACCTTTTTTTTCTCTTTCCCTCTCTCATGAAAACAATAGCTTTTTATCTCATATCATATTCCTCCCATATTCAGTCATCTACCTCATAATAGGAACTCTACATACTGCTATAACTCTACACAATTTATATGAATCTAACCTCCATCCTCCCAGATCTCATATTCTTGCTTTGTTAACATATATCACCAATACTACTTTACACTTTTTCCTTGCTTACATAATTGCCTTTCCCTGGCACTAATACTTTCCTTTAAAGTGAAGATGCAACTAGAAAATGACCTTGAATTAAAGGTTCAATATGGATCAGCAGAATATCCCTGTCTACATATAATAACATGACTTCAAAATGCTGTTTGACCTAATGTAAAGGGGAAATGGAAAGGAGAAATGAGATTATAAGGCTATGAGTCTCTAAAAAAGAGTCTGGAGGTTGTCAGAAGCAATGCCCTTATGCACAACTGAGCAGAGTCTAAGAGACAGATAAAGTAGATGCAACCCTAGGTATTGGTTCTTTTGAGGGATAAAGAGATCCACAGGTTCTATGGTCATGGCAGATGGGTTTCACTGCCATGGCAGATGACCCTTTTTGGAGCTGGTGTTTCTGCATAATGGAATTGGACTCAGAGGGGATCTCTTCTCACAAGACTTGCATGCTACTTTATTGGAATTGTAGTGCTGGGGTTTAAGATATATTTAGGGGATTTGAATCTCTGGACTGATAATAAGACACCCAGGCCCAGAGCAGCTCCTACACTTTGATTTATTGGACTTACCCCACTCAGCTAACATGGAGTTGAAGAAGGTCAACCACCACACCATGGAGCCTAGAGTGTCTACAACTGAAGCAGGAGGAGTGCATCCAGTATCCACGTGGAATCTAAGCCCCCACTTTGCGGTCACCCCTCAGGCTGAAGTGTGGTTTGCTGGCCTGGCAGGGGAGTGGCCGCGGTAGGCGTAATTCCGCTGCCCCCATAATAGGGTGGTTGGTCGGGCCCACCGCCACCCCTGAAGGAAGCTCGGCATGGGTGCAGAGTGCCCTCGGGTCTCCCCTTCTCGGCAGCCATGCTTCCGTGGCCGCCCCTCCTCCCAGATGGCGCCACCTGATGCCTTGTGGGGCGGCCCCCTTCTTCTTCCTTCTCCCTGCGCAGGCGCAGGGCAGAAAATTCCAGTCTGCCCTTTTCCCCTCCCCCGACAGCAGCAACAGCCAGGTGTGGGCAGAAAAATCCAGCCCGCCCTTTTCCCTTCCCCCGACAGCAGCAACAGCCAGGTGTGGGTGGAAAAATCCAGCCCGCCCTTTTCCCTTCCCCCAACAGCAGCAACAGCCAGGTGTGGGCGGGAAACTCAAGTCTGCCCTCCACCCCAGCAACAGCAGCCACCAATCCCTAAACCCTGCCCCTTCCCCCAGCAACAGCGACAGCCAATCCCTAACCACCACCCCTCCCCCGTCCAGTACCGCCCACTGACCTTTCACTGGCAACCAATCATAACAGGGCGTGGCTTCGACCAATCAGCCTTCCCCAGCCCCTATAAAACTGTTGCCTCTCCCTCAGTAAAGTGGACTTGCGTGTTTACCTTGTCTCCACGGTAGTTCTTCTTCCGTGCGCCCTCCAGTCCTGAGAGCCCCCGACAAGGGCCTGGCCTCCATTGTCCCCAGTTCGTCGCCTGCTTCTCCGGGTGACCCCTTCGTCGCCTGCTTCTCCGGGCGACCCCTTTGTCGCCGGCTTCGCCGGGCGACCCCGTCAGCCGAACTGCGCAACCCCTTGTGAGACTGATCCCTCGTCTGCTGCCGGACCAACCCCTCATCCCAAGTGGGACCGACCCCTCATCCCAAGCGGGACTGACCCCTCGTCCAGAGCTGGACTGACCCCTCGTCCGCAGCCAGACCCCACCTCTACCAATCGAGCAAGCTGTCGCACACTTGACATAGATGTGCAATGGACACAACCAATCCAATGACCACAGAGAAAATGTGGAATGGTTGTATGAAGGGTAGCCATGGTGGCTGCTGGGTTTGGGGAATGGGAGGAAGAGATGAGATGTGGAGGCGTTTTTGGGACATGGAGTTGTCCTGGGTGATGCTACATGGACAATTATGGGACATTGTAGATCCCCCCAGGGCCCACTGGATGGAACGTGGGAGAGTGTGGACTATGATGTGGACCATTGACTACGGGCTGCAGTGATGTTCAGAGATGTACTTACCGGGTGCAATGGATGTGTCATGATGATGGGAGAGAGTGTTACTGTGGGGGGAGTGGGGGTGGGGGCGGTGCAGTTGATTGGGACCTCTTATTTTTTTAATGTAATTTTTAAAAATAAATAAATAATTTTAATTAAAAATAAATAAATAAATAAAGTGAACTTAACCAGCAACAAGAAATTAGAATAAGAAGAACAAAGTGACAAAGAGAAGGTATAACACTTACACAAAAACAACAGCTAATTAATCTCCAAGAGTAGACAAAGAAGCTAAGGAACTGCTTAATCCCATCAAGATAATATGATGACCACACAGCAACAAAAATGTACAAACCAAACCAGTAATCAGGAAAACATGGCTGAATCCAATCAACAAAACAAAAATCAGGAAGGGGAGCAGAACTTCGCACAAGCAATGAAAGATCTCAGAACATTTATCACCGACAAATTTGATGAAGTAATGAAAGAGGTTAACAACATGAAGACAACACTTGGAGGGGAAATTGCAGACATGTGCAAAAAGATGACAGATGTGATGGGAATGAACACCACAGTTCAAGAAATCCAAAATACACTTGCAGCAAATATCAGCAGATTAGAACAGGCAGAGCAGAGAATTAGTGATGTGGAAGATAGTACATCAGAAATCAAAACAGATAGTAGAAGGGGTCGATAAAAAGATAGAAAAAATCCAGCTAGGACTTAGGGACCTGAATGACAATGCAAAACGCTCAAATATACGTATTATAGGCATTGCAGAAGGAGAAGAGAAGGGAAAGGGGTCAGAAGGAGTGTTGCAGGAAATAATGACTGAAAACTTCCCAAATCTACTGAAAGAGACAGATGTACATATCCAAGAAGCACAGCGCACTCTACTAGTCATAAACCCCAACAGGCCCACCCCAAGACATATACTTGTCAAATTATCCAATGCTCAAGACAAAGAGAAAATCCTAAAAGCAGCAAGAAAAAAGAAAACCATCTCATACAAGGGAAGCTCCATAAGATTAAGTGCTGATTTCTCATCTGAAACCATGGAGGCAAGAAGGCAGTGGTATGATATAGTCAAGGTCCTAAAAGAAAAAAACTTCCAACCAAGAATACTCTATCCAGCTAAACTAGCATTCAAACATGATGGAGAATTCAAAATATTCGTAGATAAACAGAAACTGAAAGAGTATACCAACAAGAAACCTCCCCTTCAAGAAATTCTAAAGGGAGTTCTCCAGGAAGAAAGGAAAAAACAGGACAGGCAGAGTTGGAGGAGAGTATAAGAGCAACAAAAAAACAAAAAAATAGAAGGGAAAAAAATACAAACAAAATATGGCAAACACAAATCCAATCAAAATATGGCTAACACAAATAATTCCTTGAAAGTAATAACACTGAATGTCAATGGATTAAACTCACCTATCAAAAAATTCAGACTGGGACATTGGATAAGGAAATATGACCCATCCATATGCTGTCTAAAAGAGACACATCTTAGACCCAGAGACACATGGAGATTGAAAGTGAATGGCTGGAAAACAATCATACAAGCAAACAATAACCAAAAAAAGGGCAGGAGTAGCTATATTAGTATCCGACAAAATAGACGTTAAATGCAAAACAATTATGAGAGACAAAGAAGGATACTACATTTTAGTGAAAGGGACAATCTGTCAAGAAGATCGAACAATCATAAATATTTATGCTCCTAACAAGAGTGCCTCTAAATACGTGAGGCAAACACTGGAAAAATTAAGTGAAACAATAGATGCATCTACAATCATAGTGGGGCACTTCAATACACCACTATCTACCTTGGACAGAACATCTCAAAAGAGAATCACTAAAGAAACAAAACATTTGAACAGTATATTAGAGTAGCTGGATCTTATAGACATACATAGACCATTACACCCAAACACAGCAGGATATACATTTTTCTCAAGCACACATGGATCATTCTCCAAGATAGACCATGTGCTAGGCCACAAAGAAAGGCTGAATGAATGCAGAAAGACTGAAATCATACAAAACAATATCTCTGACCACAGGGGAGTCACGCTGGAAATTTGCAAGGGACAGAGGCCCAGATTTCACACCATGATTTGGAAATTAAACAGCACACTCTTAGAAAAACAGTGGGTCAAAGAGGAAATCTCAAAAGAAATCAATGTCTACCTTGAAACAAATGATAATGATAACACAACATACTAAAATTTATGGGATGCAGCAAAAGCAGTACTGAGAGGGAAATTTATAGCCATAAATTCATATATCAAAAAAGAAGAAAGAGCAAAAATTGAAGAACTAACTGCACATTTGAAGGAATTAGAAAAACAACAACAAAGTAACCCAACAGGAAGAAGAAGGAAGGACATAACAAAGATAAGAGCAGAACTAAATGAAACAGAAAATAAGAAAGCACTTGAGAAGATAAACAAGACAAAGAGCTGGTTTTTTGAGAAGATCAACAAAATTGACAAACCTTTAGTGAGACTAACAAAGAAAAAAAGAGAGAAGATGCAAATACACAAAATAAGAAATGAGAAAGGCAATATCCCCGCTGACCACACAGAAATAAAGACTATCATAAGAGGATACTTTGAAAAACTATATTCCAACAAAAATGACAATTTAGAGAAAATGAACAAATTCCCAGAAACACATAAGCAACACATATTGACGAAAGAAGAAATTGATGATCTTAAAAAACCAATCACAAGCAGAGAGATAGAATCAGTCATTAAAAATCTCCCAGCTAAGAAGAACCCAGGGCCAGACGGCTTCAAAGGTGAATTCTACAAAACATTCCGGAAAGAACTAACACCAATCCTGCTGAAACTATTCCAAAAAATCGAAACAGAAGGAACATTGCCTAACTCCTTCTATGATGCCAACATTACCCTAGTACCAAAGCCAAACAAAGACACCACAAGAAAGGAAAATTACAGACCACTTTCTCTAATGAACCCAGACGCAAAAAAAACTTAACAAAATACTTGCTAATCATATTCAACAACACATTAAACGAGTTATGCACCACGACCAAGTGGGATTTATTCCAGGTATGCAAGGATGGTTCAACATAAGAAAATCAATCAACATAATACACCAAATAAACAGATTGAAGGAAAAAAAACCAAATGATTATATCTATAGATGCAGAAAAAGCATTTGACAAAATACAGCACCCTTTCTTGATAAAAACAGTCCAAAAGATTGGAATACAAGGAAATTTTTTGAACATGATAAAGAGTATATATGAAAATCCTAAAGCCAACATTGTTTACAATGGAGAAATCCTAAAATCCTTCCCTCTATACTCAGGAACAAGACAAGGATGCCCATTGTCTCTGCTCCTATTTAACATTGCCTTAGAAGTACTTGCTTGAGCACTGAGGCAAGAACCAGCTATAAAAGGCATTCAAATTGGAAAGGAAGAAGTCAAAATTTCATTATTTGCAGATGACATGATCCTACACATAGAAAATCCTGAGAGATCTACAACAAAGCTTCTAGAACTCATAAATGAGTTTAGTAAAGTCACAGGTTATAAGATCAATGCGCAAAAATCAATAGCATTTCTGTACACCAATAATGAGCAAGATCAGGAGGAAATCAAGAAACAAATACCATTCACAATAGTAAATAAAAAAATCAAATACGTAGGAATAAATTTAACTAAAGAGGTAAAAAACTTATATACCGAGTACTATACAAGACTGTTCAAGGAAATCAAAGAAGACCTAAATAAATGGAAGAATATTCCTTGTTCATGGATAGGAAGACTGAATATTATTAAGATGTCTATCCTACCAAAACTGATCTACACATTCAAAGCAATCCCAATAAAAATCAACACAGCTTCTTTAAGGAACTAGAAAAACTAACTATGAAATTTATTTGGAAAGGAGAGAGACCCTGAATAACCAAAGACATATTGAAAAAGAAAAACGAAATTGGAGGAATCACACTACCTGACTTCAAAACATACTACAAAGCTACAGTAGTGAAAACAGCATGGTATTACATAAGGAGAGACACACAGATCAATGGAATTGAATTGAAAACTCTGATATAGAACCTCACATGTATAGCCATATAATATTCAATAAGGCCACCAAACCCTCTCATCTGGGGGAGAGTTGCCTATTCAACAAATGGTGCCTGGAGAACTGGATAGCCATATGTAGAAGAATGAAAGAGGATTACCATCTCACACCTTCTACAAAGGTCAACTCAAGATGGATCAAAGACCTAAATATAAGAGCCAAGACCATAAAGACCTTGGAAAGCAGTGTAGGGAAACATCTACAGGACCTTGTAATACGAAATGGATTCATGAATATCACACCAAAAGAACGAGCAGCAAAGGAAGTAATAGATAAATGGGACTTCCTCAAAATTAAAGCCTTCTGCACCTCAAAGGAGTTTGTCAAGAAAGTAAAAAGGGAGCCCACACAGTGGGAGAAAATATTTGGCAACCATATATCTGATAAGAAACTTATAACTTGCATATATAAAGAACTCATATATCTTGAAAATAAAAAGATAAACAACCCATTTAAAAAATGGGAAAAAGATTTAAACAGACACTTCTCCAAAGAAGAAATACAAATGCTTAAAAAGTACATGAAAAAATGCTCCAAATCTTTAGCTATCAGGGAAATGCAAATCAAACCTACAGTGAGATACCATCTTACTCCCATAAGATTGGCAGTTATGAAAAAAACAGAAGAATACAAATGCTGGAGAAGATGTGAAGAAAGGGGAACACTCATTCACTGCTGGTGGGAATTCAGAAGGATCCAACCATTCTGGAGGACAGTTTGGCGGTTTCTCAGAAAACTAACCATAGATTTGCCATATGACCCAGCAATACCACTCCTGGGTATATACCCAGCAGAACTCAAAACAAGGACACAAACCGATATATGTACACCAATGTTCATAGCAGCATTGTTTACTATCGCCAAAAGTTGGAATCAACCCAAATGCCCATCAACAGATGAGTGGATCAATAAAATGTGGTATATACACACAATGGAATAATACTCGGCTCTAAGAACAAATACACTACAAACACACGTGATAACATGGATGAATCTTGAGAACCTTATGTTGAGTGAAGCAACCCAGGCATTGATGGACAAATACTACATGACCTCAATGATATGAAATAAGAAAGCTGCCTCAGAGAGCTAGAGACTGAACGATAGGCTTACAGGAAATCAGGGGGTGGAGGAAGGATGTGAGCCGATGTCTGCAGGGGTGGAATTTATGATGAGCTGGCGGTAAGTATGAACACAAAGAAGAGATAAAATGGGGGCAAGGAATTGCCTTTGGGGGGGGCGTTGCTGGTTTGAGGGGGGCTGGGGATGGGTGGATGGGTAATATTGCCCAAAAAGCGGGGGAGGGAGGGGTAGCATATGAACAAAGGAGAGTATCAGGTGTTGGTTGAGAGTAAAATGATGAGAAAATCGTGTCAAAATATAATTAAGAGTGTTACCTGTTTAGGATACTCGGAGGGGATGGTCTGATGCGGAACAGGTTCCTGGGGAATGTCTGAAGGCTCATTTTGCCAGAGTGGGTGGTACCATTGGTTAGAGACCCGAGTAGTGAGAGCGGGGGTGGACCCACATCTTGGGGAGGACTAATGCCATCAAATAGAGGGAACTGTATCTCCTGAGAGAAAGGGTGGCTCCCAGGGCATTGGGGCAGTTGAGCAAGTTAGGCCCTGAACACTGTTGCAAGTATCTCTGGACGTGGCTCCTCAGGAAACGGAGGTTGGCTGTCATCGTGGGCACCAAGGGGATGGGAAAATGATGTTAAATGTGTGGAGCCAAGGTAAATGTGGGGTAAGAGAGGCGTTTCGCGAGAGTACACAGGATGGATATATAACATGTAATATTACACCATAAACATATAGGGGATGACAGACTGATAATGTAAACCATAATGTAAAACATAGGATAACTAACAATTTAGAAAACAGTATATCCTAAAGTATGCACCACAGGGTAAGCACAGATGTCACCTTGTTTGAAAACTATTGTCTCAGACTCTGTATATCACTTTAAGTAAATATGATGTGAATAGGTTGTAAGAGTATCACTGTGGAAGGGAAAAGGTTTTGTGGTGGATGTGTGGGAGTGCTGTATATTGTATATATGAATTGCTGTGGTCTAGGGCTCTTGTGAAGAAAAGTTCAATAATTAGGGAAAAAAAAAAGAAAAAGAAAAAGATAGGATGTAGAATTTTTCCAAATCAACACGTATTCTATATCTAACCTTTAAACCCATCGCTATATGCCATTTTGCTAGTAAGGGATCCTGACATTATATTGGGCTTCAATTTTCAGGAAGTTCTGGATCACAGAGTGGTTCAACAATGGCAGCAGAGAAATACTGGTATAGGATACTATTGACAGGTGATATATGGCTGAGAGGGAGCTATACAAGGCATATGTCCAGGGTGCATGGTAATGTTTGGATATACTCATAGTGGCAACAATTAAAAACTACAGCTGGGGGGGGGTACTGGGTTCCTGGCCGGGGTTTCTCAGTCATGGTCCCTAGGGGAGCAGCGGCAGTCCCCCAGGTGCAGTGGCAAGGACCGGGAAGGAATGAGGGTCCAACAGTGAGCCCCTGATACTAATGACTATGCTTGTGAGCCTATATGCCTGAAATAAGAATAAGGCCTAGGGCAGCACTGTGCCTGGGAATTTCCTGCTAACAGCCTTCATGTTACTCAAATGTGGCCAGTCTCGAAGCCAAACTCAGCATGTAAATGCAATGCCTTCCCCCCAGTGTGGGACATGACACCCGGGGATGAGCCTCCTTGGCACTGAGGGATCACTATCAACTACCAACTGATGATGCAACTGGAAAATGACCTGGAATGGAAGGTTCGATGCGGATCAGCAGAATATCCCTGTCTACACATAATAACATGACTTTAAAATGCTGTTTGACCTAATGTAAGGGGGAAAAGGAAAGGAGAAATGAGTATATGGCTATGAGTCTCTAAAAAAGAGTCTGGAGGCTGTCAGAAGGATTGCCCTTATGCCCAACTGAGCAGAGTCTAAGAGACAAATAAAGTAGATACAATCCCAGGTATGGGTTCCTTGGAGGGCTAAAGAGACCCACGGGCTCTATGGTCATGGCAGATGGGGTTCACTGCCATGTCAGATGGCCGTTCTTTGGAGCTTGTGTTTCTTTGTGATGAAACTGGACTCAGATGGGATCTCTTTTCATAAGACTTTCATGCTACTTTACTGGAATTGTAGTTGGTGTTGGGGTTTGAGATATATTTAGGGGATTTGAATCTCTGGATTGACAATATGAGAGCCAGGCCCTGAGCCTCAACAGACTCCAGCTCCTACAATCAGATTTATTGGACTCACCTCACTCAGCTAAGATGGGGTTGAAGAAGGACAACCACCACACCATGGAGCTTAGAGTGCCTACAACTGAAAGCAGGAGGATTGCACCCACTATCCATTTGGAATCTGAGCCTCCTCTTGATATAGAGGTGCAACAGACACAACCAATCCAAGGTGCACAGAGAAAAGGTGGCATTGGAGTGGATAAAGTGGACATAGTGGCTGATGGGTGTGGGGAATGGCAGGAAGAGATGAGATGTTGAGGTGTCTTAGGGACTTGGAGCTTCCCTGGATGGTGCTTCAGGGGCAGTCACCAGACATTGTAAATCCTCACAGGGCCCACTGGATAGAATGGGGGAGAGTAAGGGCCATGATGTGTACCATTGACCATGAGGTGCAGAGGTGCCCAGAGATGTACTTACCAAATGCAATGGATGTGTCATGATGATGGGAATGAGTGTTGGTGGGGGAGGAGTGGTGGGGTGGGGGTGGTGGGGTTGAATGGGACCTCATATTTTTCATAATGTAATTTAAAAAAAAATAATTAAAAAAAAACAGAGCTGAAGCTCTTTCCAAAAAAAATGTAAATCATAATATAAAACTTAAGATAACTAAAAATTTAGAAAATTGTATAGTCTAAAATATAAACCACAATGTAAACCCAAATGTTACCTTGTTTGAAAGCTATTGTCTCAATATCTGTACATCAGTTTCAGTAAATATAGTATGAATAGGTCAAAAGATTTATTGCTGTGGAAGAGAAAAGGGTTTTATCTTGGGTATGTGGGAGTGCTGAATATTGTATATATGAATTACTGTGATCTAAAACGTTTGTGAAGATAAGCTTAATATTAGGAAAAAAAGAAAAAGAAAGGACATAGACACTGAGGAAAAGATGGAAGAAGTTGCCTTGTCAATTCGAATACAGGGCAACACTTTTTGCAGTGATGGAAAGCAAAATATCAAAAACAAAGCTTTTCCATTTTAATTTTTTGATACCCCTATATATTTTTACCTTATTCTTTCTAAATTAATATTTATTCTACATCTAACCTTTAAAGTCATCACCATATTCCATTTTAGTATTAATGGAACCTGGTGATATATTCGGCTTCATTTTTAAAAAAATATTTATTTATTTCTCTCCCCTTCCCCCCATTCCCCCACCCCAGTTGTCTGTTCTCTGTGTCTATTTGCTGCATCTTCTTCTTTATCTGCTTCTGTTGTTGTCAGCGTTATAGGAATCTGTGTTTTTTTTGTTGTTGTTGTTGTTGCATCATCTTGTTGTGTCAGCTCTACGTGTGTGTGGTACAATTCATGGGTAGGCTGTATTTTCTTTCAGCTGGGTAGCTCTCCTTACAGGGTACACTCCTTGTGCATGGGGCTCCCCTATGTAGGGGACTCCCCTACGTGGGGGACACCCCTGCATTGCATGGCACTCCTTGCATGCATCAACACGCATAGCCAGCTCCACACGGGTCAAGGAGGCCTGGGGTCTGAACCGCAGACCTCCCATGTGGTAGACAGATGCCCTAAACACTGGGCCAAGTCTGCCACCTGGGCTTCATTTTTGAAGACGTTTTGGGTCACAGGGGGGTTCAACAATGGGAGGGGAGGAATACTGGTGTGGGATGTTATTGACAGGCAACATATGGTTGGCAGAGAGTTCTCCAGTGTATATATCCAGGGTACATAAAAATGTTTGGATATTTTCATAGTGGTTACAATTAAAAACAACTGAGGGAGTGCTGAGTTCCTAGCCAGGGGGTTCTATTGCAGTCCCTAAAGGAACAGCAACAATCCCCCAAGTATGATGACAAAGATCAAAAAAGAAGGAAGGTCCAACAATGAGCCCTTGATACTAATGACTATGTTTGTAAGCCTGTGGACCTGAAATAAGAACAAGGCCTAGAGCTGCAGGGTGCCTAAGAGTTACCTTCTGAGAGCCTCCGTGTTGCTCAAATGTGGCCAGGCTCGAAGCCAAACTCAGCAGGTAAATGTGTTGCCTTCCCCCCAGCATGGGACATGACTCCTGTGGATGATCCTCCCTGGTTTCAAGGGATTACTAGAAAATGACCTTGAATAAAAGGATCAACTCAGACCAGAAGAATATCTCAGTCTACAAATAATACCAGGAGTTAAAAATGCTTTTTAGCCTGAATAAAAGGGGGAAATGGAAACAACAAATGAGTTTATATGGCTTTGAGTCTCCAAAAAGAGCCAGGAGATTATTTGATGGGTTGCCCTTATGCACATCTCAGCAGAGTCCCAGAGACAGATAAAGTAGATACAACTCCAGGTATTGATTCTTCTGAGGGTTACAGAGACCCACAGGTTCTATGGTCATGGAGATGGAGTTCAGTGCCATGTCACTTGGCCCTACTTTGGAGTTTGTGTTTCTGTGTGATGGAGCTGGATTCAGATGTGATCTTTGTTCACAAGTCTCTCCTGTTACTTTTACCAGAACTGTAGTTGGTGCTGGGTTTTAGTGTATACCCAGGGGACCTGAATCTCTGGACTGACCATGTGATATCCAGTCCCTGAGCCTCAAGAGACTTGCAACTCCTACACTCTGGTTTATTGGGCTTACCCCACTCAGCTAACATGGAAGTGAAGAAGGTCAACCACCACACCAGGGAGCCAAGAGTGCCTACAACTGAAAGTAGGAGAATTGCATCCAGCATCCATGTGGAATCTAAGCCCCCTCTTGATATAGATGTGGAGTGGACACAACCATTCTAAGGTCCACAGGATGGAGGAATAGAGTATGGATTAGAGTGGACTTACTGATATTCTATTCATGAACTATTGTGATTAGTAATTGAAGAACATGTGGCATTGGTGTGGAGAAAGTGGACATGGTGGCTGCTGGGGGTATGGAGAGGGTGGAGGAGATGTGATGTGGGGGCATTTTGGGGGGTTGGAGTTGTCCTGAGTGGTGCTGCAGGGACAATTGCCGGACATTGTATGTCCTCCCATGGCCCACTGGATGGAACATGGGAGAGTGTGGGCTATGGTGTGGACCACAGGCCATGGGGTGCAGCAATGCCCAGAGATGTACTCACCAGATGCAATGGATGTGTCATGATGATGGGGGAGAGTGTTACTTTGGGGGGAGTGGTGGGGTGGGGGCGGTGGGGGTGAATGGGGACCTCATATTTTTTGAATGTAATATTTTTTTAAAAAATGAATAAATAAAATAAAATTTAAAAAAACTGATGATGTCACACAGACAAAAACAAAAAACCATGAATGAAAGAATACAGTGGTGTGATATATTTAAGATACTACAAGAAAAAAACTTCCAGCCAAGAATCTTATAGCCAGCAAAGTTGTCTTTCAAAAATGGGGGTGAGTTTAGGATATCCACAGAGAATTTCTAACCAAGAGACCAGATTTTCAGGGCATTCTAAAGGGTATGCTCGACCTGAAAAGAAAAGAAAGGAGAGGCCTAGAAGAGAGTCTAGAAATGAAGAAAATATCAATTATTGTAACTAAAAGTGTCAAAAGGAGTGGTGAAAGAAAATATGACAGATAAAACTCAGTCAAGAATAAACGTTACCAATGACGTAAAGCATTTGTATTCAGAAATCTGCAACTCAATGTTAAATCAAAAAAGTTCTAAATAACTGGAAGTACATTCCATGTTTACAGATTGGGAGACTAAATATCATTAAGATGTCAATTTTACTCAAATGATATACAGATGCAATGCAATCCCAATAAAAAATCCACAAGAATTTTTTTAAGTGAAAACATGATTATCAAATTATTTGGAAGGGCAAGTGGTCCTGAATAGCCAGTATCATCTTACAAAGGAAAGCAAACTCTCTTCTCTACACTTTACATTTTATTACCTTGCTATAATGGTTAAAAGAGCATGGTACTTGTGTAAGGACAGACCCATAGACAAATGTAGCCAAACTGAATGTTCAGAAAGAGACCTTCATATGTATGGTCAGGTGATTCTTGACTAGCCTGTCAAATGCACACATCTTGGACAGAACATTCTATTCAACATCCTGAGAGAACTGGATATGCATAGACAAAAGAAGGAAAGAGGACTCCTGTATCACATCTTATCCAAAAATTAACTCAAGATGGTCCAAAAACCTAAAAATAAAAGCAGTAACCATTAAGCTTCTAGAAGAAATTGCAGGAAAATAGCTTCAAGACCTGGTGGTAGGTGGTAGATTCTTAAAGGAGATAAGAGGAGGACTGAGATGGACTGCTGATATTTAATGTATGTAGCAGTTTTAATTAGCTTTACTGTAAAAATGTGGAAATGTATAGAGTGGATGGTAACATATAATGAGTAACAACTAGTTTATAAATGGGAATGTGGTTAAAAATGGTAGTCTAGATATGTAAATGCCAATTAACAGAATATTAGAGAATATTCTAGGAACAGAATAGCACAGTAAACTAAGAGGTGGATGAGAATTGTGGTTGATGGTACAGGTGCAAGAGTGTCCTTTGTTAGCTAGAGCAAATGTACATTACTATTGCTGGTTGGTGAGAAAATAGAGGAGCATGGGAAAGATACAACTGGAGTGATCTATGGACTGTGGTTAGCAGTAATATAATATTCTTGCATCTATGCCAAAGATTTACTGTGTTGATAATGGGGTAGTATGGAAAATGTGTGCCAAATGTGAACTGTGGACATGGTCAGAATCAGATGATATTATTTAATTTGTAACCAATGATCTACCACAGTGTGGTGTGTTGATAGAGTAGTATTTTTTGGAAATTCTGCCCATGTGCATGATTGTTTTATTAAAAATATATTAAAAATAATAATAGGATGGGTTGTGGTAAAATACACCAAATATAAAATAAGGACTATAATTAGTAGTAAGATTTTGACAATATTCTTTCATAATTTGTAACAAACATCTCACGACAATGCAAAGTGTTCATGGACGTTTGATATGTGTGACCCCTGTATGATGTTATGCATGTTTGCTTTGTAAGTTCACAACTTTTACTATACACTTACTATTTATATATGCTCATATATAAATGATATAAAAATAATGGGGGAGTTGGGTAGTTAGTAGTAATATTTTGACAATGCCCTTTAATCATTAGTTTAAAAAGTATAACAACAGCATAAGTTATTACTGGTAGGGTGAGGTGCAAGAGTCCTGTATGATTTTTATGTTTGTTTTGTAAGTTCACAACTATCACTGTATACTTATTGTTTATGTATGTATATGTATGAGTTATATACTTCAATATATTTTTAAAAATTAAAGAAATAACTAAAAATGTACTTTCCACAAAAAGGCACAAATATATGCAAAATATAAAACATAAAATGAAATGTGTATGCTAACACTAATATAAAGTAGAATTAATAAAAATGACTTTTAAGGGATAAGGAACTTCATTCCACAACTATTAATGGCTCAGTGAAAATGGTAACTTAAAAATCCTAATCACTTATGCAACAAATAGCAAACCTTCAAAATATGTGAAGCAAACTGATATAATTGCAAGAGGGAACAGACATCTAAATAATTACAGTAAGAAATTTTGATCCCTCTATCTCCCTATAATATCTGAGGTCAATGATCATATTCTGTATGCCTCTACTCATTCTTTGATTATTGTGGCAATTTTACTTATACCCCAATAAATGGTCCATTTGGTAAATGTTCAACATGCATCTGAAAATATTATATAGTTTGTACTTTTTGGTGTACTGTTCTAAAAATATTAATTAGGTCAACTTGGTAAATTGTGTTGTTCAGATATTATTGATATTCTTAGTTTTTATCTGGCTATCAGTTTTTAAGAGGCACCTATTAAACCCTTTGAATACAGTACCCTTTTTGCATTTCTCAATTTCCTTCTCATAATTTTTGCTTTTTCTCATATCATATTATGTCTTTATGTGTATACAATTTTATGCCATTTTATTCAATGAATATTACAAAATATATTTTAAATTAAAACAGTAAATAGGTCTGTTTGCTTTAGGGGATTGGCCTCCTAATAAGATGGCACAAAACCAAGATATAAATTGTTTAGGGTACAAATTGATTTATTGAAAATATAAAGGAACCTGCATTTATGTTTATTTTACTGCTATTGTTTTAAATCATATTAATATTTACACGTTATTAGCTCTACAGTGCATTTTTACAATAATTGCAAATATAGATTATGGATAAATACATACTCATATATGTGGGGTATTGTACAATTTTACTACAATTGCTCAGCAGAAAAATAATTGCACACAACATAATAGTTTGCAAAGCATTGTAGTTCATCAGTAAATGATTATGTCAACACAATTTGATAATAACACTCTTAGAATAATGAACAGTTTGGGTGATGATTTTAATTAGTGTAAGAGGATTCCCAATTCACAGATCAAGTAATTGAATACAGCAATGCAAATTATTGTGCATGCTTTTTATATATTTATTCAATATGGCTAATTATTTTTTCACCCACTAGAGATGACTGAGCATATATGTAGGGATTATGATTCCACATATATGAGAAACCTCTTTGAAACTCTACTGAAATCCATATTTCCATCATATTATTTTCTTAATATATATAGCAAAAATGTAACAGAAGCTTTATAATTGAAGTGGGAATAAATTTGACTTAAATGTGTATTCTTATCATAAGGAATTGAATACCTACTAATAAATAACATTAATCCCAAATTATGTAAACATATCTCTGAAAAACTCTTCATAAATATTTGGGATTGAGCAAAATGTATTTATTGAAAATTTATTATTTCTATATCATGAAAAACAAGATAAAATATTGATCTATTTTACCAAAAATAACATCATCACATGCTTCTGTTTTATTAAGATATAATTTATTATATACAATTTAGGAAGTTTTAAAATTTATTAATAAATAAAGGATTATCTCTTTTATAATTGTATAAGTAGAATAGGCAATGTTAGTATACAGACATTATTTTGTAGGATTCTCTAGATTTCAAAGAGATACATGAAAAGAAACCTATTTTGTATATAGGTTTTAGGAAAGAGCCTTGAACAGTGATGTTTCAGACATCAGCATATGTATAAGTTTTGGAAAGGAGACCTCAAAATGAAATTTTTTTATGTTGCTTCTCTACTGTCACATAATACAATGACTATCCCTTAGAAATTATATGATCACATACCAAGTTGAAAATAGTCAACAAAGTTAATTTTGAAGCATTTTGCAAATCATCTAATCAGCATGGGAATTTCTTGAAATAATTATCCTAGCAAGTTCCATAGTAAAGCTTTTTTCTCATCATCCTCTTTATAGCCTCCTTTATCTGCTTGTTTCTAAGACAATAGATAATAGGATTCAACAAAGGAGGTACTATAGAATAAAACACAGAATTGATCATGTTCTGAATTGTGGGTGAGTTGGAAGTTGAATTCACATATGCAGTGATGGCTGAAGTAAGAAAGATGGTTACCATAAGGATGTGAGGGACACTGGTGGAAAAGGCCTTTCCTCACTCTGCCTTGGGTGGGAAGTTAAGCACAGTAGAAAATGTGCAAATATAAGACATGGTGATGAAGGCAAAGCAGCCACCAGCAATCACCACTGCAGAGATAAAAATTAAAATTTCATTATTAAGGTGGAAGAGCAGGAGATCTTCAACCGAGTGGGGGATTTCACAGAACAGATGAACCACATTGGATTGACAAAAAGGAAGCCAAAATATTTTGCCAGTGTGGAATCCAGAGTAGGTCAGACCACTGAGTGCAGAGGCCAAAGTCATCTGGACACAGACCCAAGGGTTCATGATCACAGGGTAGTGGAGAGGCTGGCAGATGGCCACAAAGCAGTCAAGTGCCATGGTGGTGAGCAACAGCAGCTCTATATTAGAAAACCAAAACACAAAGATCTGAGATACACATCCTGCCATGGAGATTACCCTGTTGTCAAGAAAGAAGATGACACAGGTTTTGGGTATTACAGAAATGCAGCACATGTCCAAAACAGAAAGATTCCTAAGGAAAAAGAATATGAGGATGTGAAGTTTCTTGTCAAGGTTAGTTACTGCAACGATGAGAAAGTTGCCCATCAGGGTTACCAAGTACATCAGAAGGAATAGCATGGCATGCAAGGCTCTGAGCTCCCACACATCAGAAAATCTTGTAAGCAGGAATTCTGTCACCATGGTAGAGTTAAGAATCTTTAAATAATGTGCTATGGACACAGAGAAAGACAGATGATCCCTAAACACCTGGGGAGTCAAGATGAAGGAAAAATTAATCTAAGTATATTTATCAATTGACAGTTATTCAATATTTTTCTTCTGTGAATCATACTGGATAGAAGGAAATAACATAGTGTTGTCTTAAGCTCCTTTAGTCTTATTGCTTCTGTTTCTGACTGCTATGATAGTGGTAGAAATGAAACAAATATATAGAGAAACATGGTAGATTATAGATTACAGGAACAGGAGATGGGTAGAAGGAATATTGCTTAATTAGTGCAGATTTTCTGTTTTAGGTGATAAAAAATTGGGGTCATGTATGTTAGTGATGGTATCACAATATTTTAAGTGTAATAGTATCAATGAATTGTACACTTGAAAGTGATTAATATAGAGAATTTTGTTAATATAGAGAATTTCATATGTTATTACATTTTTTAAAAAGCAAAATCTCTTAGAGCATGTAACCATGTTTGTTTAATTTTCATCAAATTTTAACACATACTAACAATACAATGGGTATACTTAGGGGATATTTGAGTTAAGACAGATAATATCTATATAAAGTGACAAATTAGAAATATTCTAAATGTGTTAATGTTTTATGTTTTTAATTGATGACCAAACACAATCTGGATAAATATAGGAGGCTAACATTACATCACAGTCTCTCCAAATTTTACGTGTGGTTGTAATCCATTGCTTGACCATGAAGTGGGATGTTGTTTTTTCCCCATTTCTACCACAGTAATGATTTAATCTGGAAATTCTCCTTAAGAAATTCTATCTCTGATGATCAAATTCTTGGCTGCATAAGTCACAGGCAACTATTAACATGTATTCTTTTTCAATATTGACATTGGTTTCTTCAGTCTCTCTCTCTCTCTCAATATTAATTAGGCCCTTATAGTTTGTTTTTGTTACTTTCTTAGGAAGATAGCATAATCAGCCAAATGAGTAATAGGAACGCCATCTTTAATTTATTTAGAATTCCCTATGTAATTTATTCACTATTATTCACATATTATTTAATGCAATTTTCATTATAACTCTGCAAATTGGGAAATAATATTTAAAATTTAAAATTGAAAAGACTGTCAGTTAAAGCTCAAGAAATTTTATTAAATCATGGAAACACAAGGGGAAGTGTAGGCATTCAAAGCCAAATTTGACTGTGTAGCTAACCCTTGAGACAAGGCATATTTCTTTCTCCAGAACTCCTGAACCTCCTGGCCTTCACTGTTTCCCACCACTCTAATATCTGCCCTTCATGCAAACTGATCACTTATCTATCACAGTCTGTCAAGCACTGTGGGAGCCACAAGAGTATGATTTTTGGATTTTTACATCACAGTGATCCAGGTCTGAAGCATCCACTCCATTGATTTCCTGCATATTAAGTACTACATAAGAACAGTTCAAACCGATTTCCCTATTACTCCATATTTCCATATTTCTTATGCATTCCTGAGAGCATGTGATGGTTTCAACTCAGGATAATTCATTTTAAGCTGTTTTTAACCCATCTAGTACAGTAAAATATCTTTTTCCTAGACTTCTCAAAAATAAAACCATTTTATCTCTATTTAAAATTCTTAGTTATCATATCCTAATAATTTAAGAATTTAATAGAAATAATTTCTTTGTATTTCACTCAATTTTCTCTCTTACTGGCTATTTTAGAATGAATGGAATTATCCATTTCTAAGGCTCTAGTCTTCATTCTCTCCCCTCATGTAATCATGTCAATGCTTCTCATTAAATGTCATTTTCCCATTTCTTTCCATATGTTTATGAACTTACATAAATGCTTCAATTTCCCTGTTCAAAATATTAATGTGACACTTTGATCCATTAACTAATATTAAATTTTTTGTCTACTTTCTTTCATTAGCCTTTGTCAAATGATTTTTTTTTCATCCAACTCAGATTTTTATGTGAATCTTAATCTTGCTGTCAGGATCTAAGCCTCCATTCCCATAACTTTTACATCAAAATACCAATTAGCTTTTACTTCAATCTTCAGCTTCTGGTACTTCCTCAACTCTGTAGTGTGTTATAAGGATTTTCACCCCTGGTGCCATGTATCTGTTCTCTCTTGATTCACCTTTGTAGTGGTTTAGTCACACATTTCATTGAGGTACATGGGGATGGGGTCTAAAGTCTCTTATAACAATATTGAGGTCCAATTGCACTTTTTATGATCTTCCAAAACCCTTAGTTTGGAATTCTCTTCTTCCATCTTCTCCTCTGCTCCATTTCTACTGTAACTTCTTAAATATTCTGCTTTCATCTAATTTTCCACCACTGTGTCACAGTATTTTCCCCTTATTTGTAAACTTCACTCTGGTTTCCTCCTTATCCTTTACAAAGATTGCAATCAGACTCTAAGAATTCTGGCAAATCAGCAAGGTGCATTTCTTATTATAGTTCTTATATAATCAGTCCTTCATCATATCATGAGGCAAGGTATAACTTTCTGACTTCTTGCAATATATCATTTGCAATATCCTTTTCTCAAAAGTTCTTGTATTACTTAAAACTGATTGTATGTTATTTAAGGATGCAAAACTATTCTTTCATTACTTCCTTTATCCACTAGCAAGGACCAAGCATTTATCTGGACAGGTACCATTCTAGGCCATGGGGATTCAAAGGATAAGGTACAGTACTCACCAAAACTCATTTGAGCAGAGAAACAAATATTCCAAGAAAGGAACACTATGTATTGTATAATATTTTATGGTCCCACTTTTATGAAATACTTATAATAAGAAAATTCATAAAGGCATAAAATAGGTAATAGTTTGGGTAACAATGAGGAGTTATTGTTTAAAAGATGTAGAGTTTGAGGTGATGATAAAGTTGTGGTAGAAAATTTTTGTGATGGTAGCACAATCTTTTGAATGAAATTTATACCACTGACTTATACACATGAATGTGAGTAAAATGGGACATTTCAGGTTGCATATATGCTACTACAATAAAAAGGTTAAAAAATAAAAAATTGGAAGAATAAAACAAAAATAAATAAATAAAGGGAAAACAAATCAATAACAAGAAAAAACCCACAATGAGATACCATCTCACACCCACCAGAAAAGCTACTATTTAATAAAACAAAAGGAAATAACAATTGCTGGGTAGGATCTGGTAAATTATGAACACTCATACATTGGTGAGTATTTAAAATGGTGCAGCCAGTGCAAAACAGCATGGTGATTCCTCAGAAAATTAAGTATAGAATTATCATATGACCTAGAAATTCTTCATCTAGGCATATACCCAAAATAATTGAAAGTAAGAAATCAAACAGACATTTGCACACTAACGTTCATAACAGCATTTGTTTCAATTGCCAAATGTTGGAAGAAACTCAAGTGTTTCTTGAGATGAATGAATAAACAATATTTGATATATGCATATTGTGGGATATTATTCTTCCATAAAAATGAAGCTCTGATATGTGCTGCTACATGGATGAACCTTGAAGACATCAGAGGTAGTGAAGTAAACCAAACAATACTGTATGGCCTCACATATATATGAAATAAGCAGATTAAGCATATTCATGAAATCAGAAACTATTCTACAGGTTACCAGAGCCAAGTGGGAAATCAGAATGGGGAGTAAATATTCAATTTGTATGGAGCTTCTGTTTAAGGTGATGGAAAATTTTGGCATGGATGATGGGATGGAGGCACAACTTAGCATACATAATTAACACCACTGAATTGTATATTTAATAATGGGAAAAAAGGCAAATTTTAGATTGCATATAAGTTACCAAACATACACCGCTATAGAAATGAACAAGAAAGTTTAAACAGTGTACTAAATTTAATAACAAATATAATGATGTTGTTTTATGAGTTGTAACAAAAGTATCACACTAATGAAAAATGTTAATACTTGATTAAATTTTGCATAAGAAGCAGGTATATGGGAACTCTTTATTCCTTCATGATGTTTCTTAAAGCCTACAACTGTTCTAATTTTTTAAAGTGAAAAAAATTATATATGATTATGCCTTGGATCTCTACCAGTTATATACAAAATATATTAGTTCAGTCAACGAGTTATTGGACTTAGATCAAATTAGATAAAATAAATGCCATCAGAGATACCTATGGAAAAAGTCTTCAAGAAAAAGTGCAATAACAACCTGTTTATTACTTTAATATTATTAAAACTTTTCTAAATGAAGGTCTCTGAAAATATTACAAAAATCCTTAAAACACAATCTATTCAGATTAGCTCTTGGAAAATGTTTGTACTTCTGCTTCCTACTGTTTCCATTTATACCATTTGAAATTTCTAACTAAGGTGATTTTATTACCATACATACATATTTCAATATTTTGTAATTTAAAAATATTTGCAAATAATGACCTTACTTGAAAAGCAATAGATTGATGGGTCGTTTGGTTTGTTGATTCAGGAAGTCATTAAATTCATCATAATATTCACTGGTCTAGAAAATAGGAATTATGATTGCTAGTATCATTCCTTGTGAATGATGATAAGAAAATATTTGTGGAATGAGTATTTATTTAATAACATTATGAAGCATTATAATATGAAATATAAAGACAGCTGTGTTTTGTAAAATATTATATTTTCCCATAAATCCTGAGCATATTTCAAAACTTCAATGAGCTAAGACAGAAAGAGAAAAATTCATAAATCTGCTCATGGGCAGATTTATGGATTTTTGGTAATATGTGAGTAACTAACGAATTTTGAGACATACCCAATTACTTGTGAATGTTCCCTTTCATAATGTCACTATAATTTTCAGATATTTGCCATGTTTGTGTAACACCTTAAAGAAGAATAGCCATCCATTCCACTAGTGAACCTTAAAGCACAATATATTTTCCCCTAGACTTGTCTATTTTCCTTGATTATTTGAAATGGTGTACATTTCCAGATCTGCTTATAATTGTACCATTGATTTCTTACTGAAAATGGAACTGTCACCATGTCAGTATATGTCACATAATCCTTTCATTGCTCTTTCTCTTGTGACTAATGTAACCACTTGTAACAAGGAGAAACTGCTAAATGTGAGAAAGCAAGGAGAGTGTGTCTTTCATACTGACTTTCCAGCTGCAAGACCCCCAATTTTTTTCTTTTTATTCCTTTCTGGTGGATATTATTTCAGGGCACTAAAAATGGTTTTATTACATAAATTTTGTTTTGTTGTTTTTGCTGTTTTAGGTCCACAGTTTATTTATAGCATTGTTTCAACTCACTGAATAAAATGGCTAGTTCTATAAGCTACAACTAGGTCTAACCTACTGAAGACAGTTACATTCTGAAGATTGAGATCTTATGAAGAGCTGCCTGAGATTTTCTACAAGGTACATTTTCAAACTAATGATCAGACCACTGCTCCACCAAATTAGAAGAAATAAAAGAGGTTTTCATAGTTTGAAAACAGAGGAAAAGAATTTAATTACCTCACAATTTCCAATTTTAAGTTTCTAGATTGAAATTTCATGTGTCAGTCTAGTCAAGTTAAAAATTCATGGATTTCAATGGAAAATAATTTTTGCCTTAGTTCTACCATTTTCTTGCTTTGGAGTTTTGGGAAACATGATTTCCTTATCTATAGAATTTGCTGTAATGCCTACCTTATGAATTTAACATTTAAAAAATATTCCAAATAGAGAAGGAACTCTAAGTGGAAGTCATGTTGAAAAAATTAAATAAGAGGGAAGTGGCTCTGGCTTAATAGTTGAGCTCCTATTTACCATATAGGAGGCCTTCAGTTCTTGTCCCAGGGCCTCCCTGTGAAGGCAGGCTCTCCTGCATGCCACAGAGTGCTGCCCAGCCTACAGGAACCATGGAGAGCAGACTCAGAAAAAAGGTGATACAACAAAAAGAAGGAAGCCAAGCAAGAACACAGAAGAGTCCAAAATGAATGAACACTTGGAGTTGTCCTGAGTGGTGCTGCAGGAACAATTGCTGGATATTGTATGTCCTCCCATGGCCCACTGGATGGAACGTGGGAGAGTGTGGGCTATGGTGTGGACCACAGGCCATGGGGTGCAGCGATGCCCAGAGATGTACTCACCAGATGCAATGGATGTGTCATAATGATGGGAGACAGTGTTACTTTGGGGGGAGTGGTGGAGTGGGGGCAGAGGGGGTGAATGGGGACCACATATTTTTTGAATGTAATATTTTTTAAAAAATGAATAAATGAAATATAAATTTTAAAAAAATGAATGAACACAGAGAGCAGACAGCAAGCAAGCCAAAAGGGGTGAGGGGAAAATAAATAAATACAGACACAACATACAGTGAATAAATGCAGACAGTAGACAGCATGCAAAAAGTCACAAGGTAGAGATAAAAAAAGATAAAAAAATTAAATAAGAATTACAAATCACTGACAAAACATTAAGCATTGCGATCCCTTCAGCATTTATATGTTTTCCATCTTAAAAACATAGTCCTATTGTTTATTAACTGGCCAAAAAATTGAAGGAAAGCCTCATGCTGTGCTTTTGCTAATTGAACTTAGTGTGAAAAAGGGATTGAGTTAATATAATGAGTTCTGAATGGATGTGAATAGAAACTGCAAATCTGAGACCACTTATTTACCAATAGACTGGAAGCAGCAGGGGGACAATATGCACAGAAAGGGTTTCCTGGGGTATGTAGAATTTTACATGAGTGTGCTTATCTAAATACAAAAGCAAGTTACTCACTGCAATTTCTGCAAAGACATGAAGAACATGTTTCCCATACGAAGAGTTGGGTGAAATATTTTTCGTTAGTACATATATTCATTTATTTTTTCATACACACACCCTTTTATTATTTAATAAATTTATAATTAACTTAATAATTTTGGGTGAATTGTATACAGAAGCTGGAATGGAAGTTGCATGGATGAATAAGTGACAAATGCCTGCATGGTTTTTCGTAATATATTTTGGGAAATTTCTTAAATTATTTCTGAGATATAAGGCTTTGTGCATATATTTTATTTTTATGTCACCATTTACCTAATTATTTTGTACCACCTGGCAAAGAAAAGATAATGGTGAAAAGTTGTAAATAAAAACTAAATAGAAATATATATATATACACACACACAAAATAATTATTCCCAATTTTGGGTAAAGCACAACCCACTATAATTAAATTTGTGTACATAATTTAAAATAACATTCTACACAAATGATGGGTAGAGAGCAGAGCTGCTCTTATCCCTACCTATCCCTACCTCTTTTGGTGGAAAGGACTCCATCAAATGCTGCGTTGTCCATTCACCCTTCACTTGCATTAATTATCAATTCTGCTAAATCTGCTGGGATGAGTTTTCAATATGATAATATAAAAAATATATTGGTCCTATTGTGTGATTGCCTTCTTTACCTATATTTTCTCTTCTAATTTAATTTACAATATTTCTCTCCCCAAAAAATAAGCAGTGCTGGAGAGAAGTAAGGGTGATTCATGGAAAGAGATGATGAAGAAAAGATATCAACACTAAACAGGGAAGCAGACTTGGCCCAGTGGTTAGGGCATCCGTCTACCACATAGGAGGTCCATGGTTCAAACCTGGGCCTCCTTGACATGTGTGAAGTTGGCCCATGTGCAGTGCTGATGTGCACAAGGAGTGCCCTGCCACAGAGGGGTGTCCCCGCATAGGGGAGCCCCATGCGCAAGGAATGTGCCCTGTAAGGAAAGCCGCCCAGTGCCAAAGAAAGTGCAGCCTGCCTAAGGATGGTGCCACCCACATGGAGAGCTGACACAACAAGATGAAGCAACAAAAAGAAACACAGAGTCCCATGACATTGACAACAACAGAAGCAGATGAAGAAGATGCAGCAAATAGACACAGAGAAAAGACAACCGGAGGCGGGGGGGGGGGGGGGAGGGAGGGAGGGAGAAGAGGAGAGAAATAAATAAATAAAATAAATCTTTTAAAAAAACACTAAACAGGAAACTTAATCATCTTTTCTTATGTGAATAAGCAATTCTGGATTTCATACAGGTATCCAATCCATTTCTGGTGCAAGCAAGCAGGAGTTGGCATATGCAATTGAGATTTTATTGTGTTTAATATGCTATTTTATAGCAATTTTCTCTGCATTCAGGTTTAGTTGAAAAAGTGTGGGCACAAAAATTTTAGAGAAAACCCTTGGGGATATAGCATTTTTTGTCTCTAATAGCCATTGTCCAGGGAAAATGTCAAGCAGATAATTGGCTCCAGTTAATGAGGGAAGAGGTCCCAAGTAGATGTTGTGCATAAAAGAACTTTTGTATATCGAGAAATATTGGAATATCTGAAGCTGTGAATTTCCTGTGGATCCCAGAGAGAAAGCAGCAGAAGGGAGTCTGGAATTCACAGCCTGTGTCAGATGCTTGGAAACCAGTAGAATGGAGCCATTTTCATTCTCAGTAGTGAGGCCAAAATCACACAATTTCTTTAATGAATAAAACATCCTCTTTTATTTCTTTGGTTGCTAAAGAAAATATTGTGCAATGTTTAGGATTTAACAATGGAAATTTATTAACTCATGGATTTAAGGCTACAACAAAATCAAAATCAAAGTACTATTAAGATGCTTTATTCCCAAACACCAACATTTTAGGGCTGGCTGCATGACATCCTTCATCCTTGGTTCCTCTGTCACATGGCAATGCACATGTCAACCTCTCCTGGTTTCTGTTTTTATCTTTTGGATTTGGTTGAAATTCAGTTTCTAGTTTCCAATGGCTTAGTCTGTCCAAAATTCATTCTACTAAAAAAGGCTTCCAGGAATAGGATTAAGATTCATCCTGACTAAGGTGGGTCACTTTTAACTTAAGTAACCTCATCAACTCCTTTTTACAAAGGGTTCACAAATTCAGGAAAGAATTAAGATGATAACACATTTATCAGGGTAGATACAACTCCAAACCACCACACAGCCAATAGTCCAAATGTTTGTGTATTATTCACTCAAAGGGTTGCTGATGCAAAGGACCAGAAATCTGTTGGATTTTTAAAGATATTCCTTTGTGTTAAAAAAAAAAAGCTTACAGCTGGAAGGCCCTAAAAGAGTCCAATTCAAGGCTTCTTTCTCAACAATGTCTGTTGCCATGTGTTGAAGCAAAATGTTGGGCAATCTCTACTTGGTCTCTTGGGCCTTCTCAGCTGCTCAGCTGCTTTGCTCTCATTAGCTGCAAGGTATCAGGACAATGGCTCATCTCTCTTCCTGGGGTTTTAGCTGCTTGAGGCTTCTCCTTTCTGTCACATGGCAGGACCAAAATGACTAAGTTCTCTTCTCTTCTATGTCTTCCTCCATGAGTGTCTGTTTATATCTGCTCATCAAGAGTTTGAGGACTGACCCTGAGTCATTCCTTCATGACATGGTCAAATTAAAGGCCTTAATTGATTTTATTAATTAAACTTAAAACCTTTGAATTTACTACAATCAAAGGGTATCACACTTAAAGGAACAGGCCAGTTACAAACATATTTATTCTCTTTTTTGGGGAGATTCACAAATGGCTATATATTACCTTCTGAATCCCAAAAGGATATTGTAATATTAAAAAAAAATATAAATCAGTAACAATGTGTTGTACAAAATCGCATCAGTGCTATAGAAATATGGTTTGTTTTGAGGCAAAATCCTTTCTGGCTCTCTGCAGTTTATAAAACAGTTTATCTGTTTCCACTATACACAAGGACACACATAGAATTAGTCTTTACATTACCACAAGGAAAATTTGGCAGAGAATCCTGCATCAATGGTCCCCAACAATTCTGAAAACCTGAAGGGCATACTTCATTAGATTTCAAAGACTGACAGTCATTCTTAAGATGATGTTTCCTTCTTGGGCCTCATCAGGGCCCACACTTTCCACAGGTTTGCCCCATGGTCATTTACTTGGTTCCACTTTCATCAAGCATCTTGGTGGATCTGAGCTCCAGACTTCACCCTCCAAGAACTTTGGTATGATGGCCACAATTTCCCCAATCTCTGGGATATAGTCTAATTCCCTTTAGTATAAATTAGACAAAGTGGTGCAGATGAAAAGTTCCAGAAATATTTTAGCTTTTATAAAGGGTATGTATTTGGGTTAAAAGCTTACAGCTTCAAGGCCCTAAAAGTGTCTAACTGAGGCTGATTTTCACCAAATTATGTTGCCAAATGTTAAAGCAAAAGGGAATATGACCTCTGCCTGGTCTCTCAGGTGTTCTCAGCTGCTCAGCTACTCTGCTGTCTTTGGCTGATAACTATAAGGCCAATTGCTCATATCTTTCCCAGGCTTTAGCTTTTTGACTCATCTTTCTGTCACATGGTAGGAAATGACCAAGTTCTCTCCTCTTCTGTGTCCTTTTCTGTGAGAGTTCATTTATAGCAGCCCACAAAATGTGTGAGGAATAAATCCTGAGTCACACCCTACTGACATGGTCATATCAAAGGTTCCAACTTCATTTTACTAAGTAAACACAAAAGCTTTGAATTTGCTACAATCAAAGGGCATCACACCAAGAGAAAGAGACCAGTTTACAAATATAACTGATATTTATGGGATTCACAAAAGGAATCTCAAACTACCATAGTTGTCATCAAGTAGCAAGCCTGGTGCCAAAGCCCAACACAGTGTTCTCTTAAATTTGTGGTCACCGCCCTTCATTTCCTGTGCCTCTGCTTTCTATCTATTAACAAGTTGACAACAGTGTCCACACTCAGGAGCATCTTGAGAGTGTGTCATACTTGAGGGACTAAACATTTGGAATAGTACCTGGCACATTATGCATATTAGGAAATTTTACAATACTAGTTCTTCAGTTTACACAATATTTTTAGTGCATCAATAAGATATTTTATCAGGGGATTTCTTTTCATTTCATGGAATATTCCATCAAATGATTAGTCCACATTTCATTTATTCATTCACTTAATAAGGCATATCATTGATTATACCAGATTTTGGCTATTAGGAAATATAAACATTCTTTAAGTTTGCTGTATATGTTTTGGAAGACATAATGCTCATTTTTTGAGTATTTTAAAAGGAAGTGCTATATCAAAAGTGCAGGCCTTTCAGGGAAATGTCATCAAAATAAGAGGTAAAGAAAGAGCAAAAACTTTTCTGAAGGAGATGCTTTGGAGGTATATAGAATGGGAAAGTGTACACATAGGTGTATGTCCAAGATAATTAAATCTTTGATCTGTCTATATGCGAGTCAGGCCCTGAACCTCAGCAGACTTGCCACATCTCTCCAGATCTTTGAACTCACTCAGGACAACTAAAAGGCAATGATGATGAGCAATACCCATCCCAAGGAACATTGAGTCTTCAACTGCAAGCAATGTAGTCTCACCCAACTGACCCACAGGATCTAAGCCCTATCTCAATTAGAGGCAAATTGGGCATCACCATCACAAAGTTCTCAAGATTGGGAAAGTCCTCAAGAATGGACTAGAGTGGACTTACTGGCATTCTACTATAGACTTATTGTTATTCTAGCCATGGAAGAAATTTATGATTGATGTGGAGGCAATGGCCACTGGAGATTCTGAGAGATGTGAGGGAGAAAAATTGGTGTAATATGAGGGCATATTGGAGATATTCTAGTTGTCCTGCATGATGATGCAATGATGGCCACATTAAATGTTTTGTCATAACTTATATAATTGCATGGGGCAGAGTATAAACTATAATATATATTATAATCCATGTTTAGCAGCATTGCTTCAATATATGTTTATCAACTCTGTATGTACTACACTAATGAAGGAAGCAATTAATGTGGGAAAGTGTAGGCGGGGCAGGGAGGGGGAATATGGAAGTACCCTATGAATTTTATGTAATATTTAACTAATTTAAAATTTCTTTGTAATAATTATAAAAAAGTCACTTCTCCTCAAAATGATTTACAGATTGAATGCAATCTCAAACAAATTCCAGGAACATATCTTACATAACTGAAAAAGACAATTATCAAATTTGTTTTGAAAGTAAGTGGCTCTGAATATCCAAAAACATCTTGAAAAATAATTAAGGTGGATAACTCACACTTTCTTAGTTTAAAAGATATTACAATGTATTATTACTAACTATACTTTATATTTTACATTTGGTCTATTTTTCTCCCAAATCACCTTATTATTAATACCCTTTGTAAGTGTTATATATTTGTTATAGCTCTTGAGAGAACATTCTCATATTTGTTACACTAACCATACTCCATCATCCACCACAGAATTCACTAAATTACACAGTCCCATGCCTTGAATAATCCATTCAATGTGCATGCTCAGTGGTTCTTATTTTCATCAAGAGTTGTACTGTCATCAACTCAATCAATTTTAGAATGTTTTCATAATGACAAATATCCAAATTTTCAAAAACAATGGAAGGTGTTGGTGGTGGGATGTATGTTTGTTTTTTATTTGTTTTGTAATTTCACTTTTACTAATCACTTTTTAGTTGTTCATGTATGAATTATATATTTCAATAAAAATGTTTTCAATGAAAAAAGCACATGTCTGTTATATGTTGACTTCCTGGAAAATGGAGGACTGGAAATGAAGAAGTATCTTTTTTCTCAGAAAAAAGTAGCTAGAGGACAAGTAGAGACTGTCTGGAGGTCTGCTCTGGGGCTTATGACACCAGAGAAAGCCAAGACAACACCCTGAAGAGAGATAAGTAAAAAAGGAAAAGGAGTTTCATGTGGCTGGAACATTGAATGCATCAACCGCTAGCATTTGAGGTCTAAGCTGTGATGTCTTCCAAAGAATGCTATCTGCTGGAAAACTAGAAAAATGCATGAAAAGAAAGGAAAACTTATACTAAATAAAATTTAAGGCAATCAGATATCTTTATTGGCCCCCTCTCCAAGGCCCTTGGAATCTAGCCTATACACCATTACTGGGAGCTTAGCCCTGGTTGGAGAAGTTAAACAGGAGTAATTATAAATATATATAACACTTTGAAACAAGAGCCAAAATAAAGTGGTAGCACACAGCTATTTAAAGTATATCCCTATGTAAGAGAGAAAAACAACACCAGAAAAAAAATGCATTATCAAAACCAGACACCTAAGAAAAAATTACAAGACATACTAAGAGTCAAAGAAACAAATCATAGATCCAGATGAGACACAGGATTTGAAACAACCAATCATTGAGGTTTATACAAATATCCTAAATCAAATCATAGAGTTGAAGGACTTTGTGCCTAAAGAAATAAAAGGCATTAATACACTGAGGACAATAAAAAATTGAAACTTTATATAGAAAAATAACAGCTTATGGAAAAAAAGACTCAAGTGAAATTAAAAATACAATATAGGCATACAACAGAAGATATGAAGTCATGTAAGAAAGAATTAGCCAAGTAGAGGACAAAACAGCTGAAATTGAAAAGAGAGAACAGTGAGAGAAAACAATGGAAAATTTGAGCAGGGTCTCAGCGAGTTGAGTAATAGCATGTAGCACACTAACATATGTTTTATGGGAGTTCCAGAAGTAGAAAAGAAGGGAAAGGGGGAAGAAAGAGTATTTGAGTAAATAGTGGTTGAAAATTTGCCAACTCTCTTAAAAGACATGAATGTACATATCCAGGAAGGAGAACATACTAAAATTGGAATAAATGTGAATAGACTTACATCAAGACACATGATATTAAGAATGTTACATGCCAAAGCTAGAGAAAATTCTGAAAGCAGCAACAGAGAAGGGAAACATCACATAAAAGGGATATCCAACAAGAATTTAATACAGATTTCTCTTCAGAAACCATGGAAATGAGAAGGTAGTAGTATGATATAATTAAGGTATTGAAAGAGAAAGATTGCCAGCCATGAATTTTTTTCTAGAACTTCATTCCTTCAAATATGATGGTGAGTTTAAAATGTTCACATATGTACCAAAATTAAGAGAGTTTGTAAATAAGAATACATCTCTGCAGGAAATACTAAAGACAGTTCTGCAGCCAGAAAAGAAAATACGAGAGAGTTGGAAGTGTGTAGAAGTGAAGACTATCAGTAAAGGTAATGAAAAGGGTTTAAAAGTTGGACAAAAAATAAGATATGACATGGGAAATCTAAGGGACAAAATAGTTTTAGTAAGGAATTCCTTTACAGTAATATCACTGAAGGTTAATTGATTATCTCCCCAATCAAAAGTCATAGGCTGATAGACTACAGGTAAGAAAATATGAGCATTTCATTTATCATCTGCAAGGGATTCACCTTCAAACCAAGAAAACAAGTAGACTGAATATGAAAAGCTACCAAAGGATATTTCATGCAAATTATTAACAACAGAGAGTAGGGCTAACTATACTGATGTCAGACAAAACAGGTTTTAAATAAAAAAGTGATGAGATACAGAAGACCATTATATACTAATAAAAAGTACAATCCATCAGAAAAGAGAAACTGTCATAGATATCTATGCATCTGACCAAGTTGCCCCAAAATACATGAAGCAAACTGGCAAAACTAAAAAGAGTTATAGATGCCTCTACAATAATTGTTGTAGACTTCAACATACCATAGACACCAATAGATAGAACAACTAGACAGAAAATAAAAAAGAAAACAGAGAATTTGAACAATATGAGAAATCACCT
Source organism: Dasypus novemcinctus (assembly GCF_030445035.2). NCBI lineage: Eukaryota > Metazoa > Chordata > Mammalia > Cingulata > Dasypodidae > Dasypus > Dasypus novemcinctus. Next base: position 13,292,698 of record NC_080700.1, on the reverse strand, counting down.
GGGCATGATGGATAAACACAGAACATTGTACCTTAAATCAGTAGGTTAAACATTCTTCTCAAAAGTGCTGATGGATCTTTCTCCAGGATAGACCACATGAGCCACAAAACAGATCTGAATAAATTTAAAGATATTTAAGTTATACAAAGCAACTTCTATGTCCATAATGGAATGAAGCTGGAAATCAACAATAAGTGGGAAAGGAGGATATTGAAAATATACGGAGACTAAACACAGAATTTCAGCAATTTTAATCTTAATATAATCTGAGCATAATTTCAGCAATTTTAATCTGAATAGCTGGGAAAATTGATAAAAATGGCTAAAATACAAGGTAAATGATGAGATTTGTGTGTGCTACAAAATGATACTTTCATTTTGAATATGTTGAGATTAAGATAATAGTGGAGTGGACATCACCATCCCAGTGTCCATAGAATGGAGGAATAAAATATAGATTAGAGTGAATTTACTGATATTCTACTATAAAATTATTATGACTAGTAATAGAAGATATTGTAGCAGCGAGGTGGAGAAAGTGACCCCAGTATTTGCTGAGGGCAGGGAGAGGGAAGAAGAAATGTGATGTGGGGGCATTTTTGGGACTTTGAGCTGTCCTACATAATATTTCAGGGTCAGATGCCATAACCCACTAACTGTACTGGGGGAGAGTGTGAACTATAGGGTAAGCTAGTATCTATGTGGTGCAGCAGTGCACCAAAATGTGTTCACCAAGTGCGATGAATGTGCCACAATGATGGAGGAGGTTGTTGATGTGGGAGGAGTGGGGTGGGGAATGGGGGGTATACTGAAAGCTCTTATATTTTTTAAGGTAACATTTTTTTTTCTGAAATATATATCTTCAAAAATATCATTTACAAAAATGATGGGGTGGGGGCGTGGAGAGTGGGGTGTACAGGAAACTTATGGTTTTTTCTCTCAATTTTTTAAGTGTTACATTAAAAACATGAGATCCTCATATACCCCCCAACCCCCTCACCCCACTCCTCCCACATCAACAATCTCTTTCATCATCGTGGAACATTCATTACATTTGTTGAATACATTTTGGAGTACTGCTGCACCACATGCGTAATGGCTTACACTGTAGTTTACACTCTCCCCCAGTCCACCCAGTGGACATGGCAGGACATACAATGTCCAGCATCTGTCCCTGCAGTCCCACCCAGGACAACCCCAAGTCCTGAAAATGCCCCCACATGATATCTCTTCTTCTCTCTCCCTACCTTCAGCAGCTACCATGGCCAATTTCTCCACATCAATACTACAATTTCTTCCATTATCTCTGGGCTGTCCATGTGACAGTCAGACCTTGAGCCTCAGCAAGCTTGAAACTCCTATCCTCTGGTTTATTGAACTTACCCCGGCCAGCTAACAGGGAGGTGAAGAAGGTCAACCACCACACCACGGAGCCAAGAATGCCTACTCAGCAAGCAGGAGAATTGCATTCATCATCCATGTGGAATCTAAGTTCCCTCTCGATATAGAGGTTCAGTGGACATAACCATCCCAGGGTCCACAGGATGGAGGAATAGAGTATGGATTAGAGCGCACTTACTGATACTCTTATGGTTTTATGTTTTTAAAATGTTTTTAATGTAGCATTCTTTGTGATCTATTAACTTAATAAAAAAGTGTAAAAAAAGGTGATAGTAATATAGTGAAATGAATTGGATATCTAAAATCAAAGATACAAAAAAGTAAGTCCTCAAATTGGAGGAAGAATTGTAAAGAAGAGAGAAAATGTTCAGAAAATATCAGAAAAGTGGAGATATAGAATAATGAAAATGAAATTTGAAGAAGAAAAGTGTACTGATAAAGTTAAGCAGGCATAAATGAGTTATGTGAAGATAAGCAGGTAGGCAATTTAGGTAAAGAAAATAAGTGGAATACCTACAGAAAGTTTGATACACATAGAGAAATATAAGGAAAAACAGAAATATGATTATAGATTTACAGATATATATTAAATATATAGAGACATAGACATTGCTATATATATGAATATTGATGTTGATATGGATATAGATATGAACATAGAGAAAGTGACCTTAGATCCAAATGATCAAAGACACATCCAGTTCATATCACATAAAGCAGTGAAATTATTGTCTTCTGTTTTATTTCAAAGATATTTTTTGGATGATAATTTTTTTATTCCTAAAAGATAGAGATTGATACACATATATGCAGTGTCATAACTCTCAGATTAGGTTATGTATGTGGGAGAGAGCTATAATTTGTCTAAATACATATGCATTTTCCCCCTCAGAGAGAGAGAGATCTAGAGATTTTTTCTATGAATCCTTACAATTATTCTTATGAAGTTAATTTAAGTAAAGTGCTAATTAAGTAATTTAGTAAATTTTATGTGATCTCTAAATATGCTTCATGACATAAAACCTTTCTGAGTCCCCCTTTACCTTCTGTGTTTCTCAAGCTCTAAATGATGGAGTTTAACCTTGGGGTAATAACCCATAAATATTGAGATGAATCTCTCTCTGGCTAGGGACTGTTGAATTAAGGAAGAACAGTTATATGTAAATGTTGCTGTGCCATCAAAAGACAGGACACAAGGAGATGTGGAAAAGGCTTCTTCCCTTCTGCTGCTAGACCTTGAAGATGTTTGATATAATAGAGGTAAAAAAGATAAAGGTGATCAAGAAGGCAGTGATTCCCAAGACATCGCTTTCCACTAAAACAAGTATTTCTTCTTTTTAAAAAAATTTTATTGATTTTTTAATTATCTTTTTTGAAAGATGCATAGATCACACAAAATGTTACATTAAAATATATGAGGTTCCCATATACACTCACATCCCACCTCACCCCCACTCCTCCCACATCAAAAACCTCTTTCATCAGTTTGGCACATTCATTGCATTTGATGAATACATTTTGGAGCACTGCTACACAGCATGGATTATAGTTTACATTGTAGTTTACACTCTCTCCCAGCCCATTCAGTGGAGTATGGCAGGATAAATAATGTCTTCTATCTGTCCCTGCTATATCATTCAGGACAACTCCAAGTCCCCAAAATGCCCCTATATCAAACCTCTTCTTCCCTGTCCCTCCCTTCAGCAACTTCCATGGCCACTGTCTCCACATCAGTGATAGCGTTTCTTCCATTGCTAGATTCACAATAATTCTATAGACATCCAGGTCCTATGGTCATGACAGATGGCACTGTAGTTCAGTGCCTTGCCAGTGGGCCCTATTTTGGAATTTGTGCTCCTGAGTGTGATGGAGTTGGACTTAGATGTGACTTCTCTACACATGCCTCTTCTGTTACTTTTACTGAACCTGTGGTTGGTGCTGGGGTTGGTATATGCTCAGAGACTTGAATCTCTTGACTGTTCATGTGCCAGCTGGACCCTGAGCCTCAGTAGAGTTGCAACACCTGCTCTCCAGTTCATTAGACTTACGCAGGTCAGCTAACAGAGAGGAAGGATTGGTCAACCACCACACTTAGGAACCAAGAGTGTCTACAACTGCAAGCAAATGAATCACATCCACCATCCAAGTGCAATCTAAGCCCCCTCTCAATTTAGAGGTGGATTGGGCATCTCCATCCCAGGGTCCTCAGGATGGAGGAATAAAATATGGACTAGAGTGGACTTACTGGTATTGTACTATAAAATTATTGTGACTCTAAAACAATCATTTCTGCCACATGCATGGAGGAACAGGAGAGGGCCCCAACTGGTAGGATGTCACAATAATACTGGTTAACCTGATTGGAATTATAGGTGTAATGGGAACACTGTATGTTGAAAGGAATGAAGAAATCCTGCCCCCCAGATTTTAGCCATTAGCTGGGCACTGAATATGTTGGTCATAATGAGGATGTAATGAAGGTGGAAACATGCCCACAAACAAGTCATAAGCCATGATGGCAAGAAGGAAGTCCTTGGCCCTGCCAGGCCCACAAGGAAATAGAGCTGCAAAGCACACACCCAACCAAAGAAATACTTTGCTTTCACTCAGGGGTTTTCAAGCATCGTGGGAACAGTAGCTCATGGGTAGAATACATATAAAAGGGACAAATTGCTAAGAAATAACACGTAGGTGTGTGCAGGCTTTTTCTCACGGTGAGGAGAATGGTACCATCTCCCATCAAGGTGACCTTATAGATGACAACAAAAGCTACAAAGAGAGAATAGCACACTTCTGGGAAATCAGAGAGACAGATGGTAAATTCATTCACCACAGTGAGATTATAGATGTTTAACTTCTGTCTCTACAGTGCTCCTTCTGGAGCAAATGAAACCAACAGATTTTAAAACTTTAAAAAGTAAAAAACAAACAAACTAGGGGCCTAGTCATTAGAAACACTTGGAATTTAGTTTGGGTGTGGTTGATGAATTGTGTTAACCTTATTCAATTTACAGCTTTCAATAACTAGGATAATTGTCAAAACATCCAATGCATTAATGATATTTCTTGGAATATTCACACACAATTCCAAAACAAGAAACCATTGTTGATTATTCCTTTATATATGACCATTAGCTTATTATATGCTCAAAGAATATACCTTAATACAAATTAAATGCATATTTAATGCATATGGAATTTACCCGATATAATATAAATAAAACCTAGTTGATAATGTCTTCATATGACCCAAACAAGAAACATATTTGCATATATATTAAATTCCCTTTCCCCTTTAAACAGAAATATTTGATAACATGGTCTTTGTAATTCATATGTACTTTTAGCACATATTTTTCTTATCATTTTATTTTCCAATTATATTTATATTATAATAGCTCAAATTATCAGAATGCTTATGATAATTTCCAAGAATATTTTAATTTAGTTGAATGTTGGAAAATGGGTACTTAAGTAGGTTTTTTCTGACACTTTAAAAACTTTTTTGTTTGTTTAAATAGCCTTCATGCTCTTTTATTTTTCTCATAGAAAATATCATGTCTACCCAATGTGTGTCATAAATAATAGCATAGAAGAAAGGGATGATTAGAAAGAGACAAAGAAGGACATAAAGAACAATTTTAACTCCATAGGCAGATAATTTATAACCAATTGTACAAATAAATTCACAACAACGTCCCTTAAGTGGTTATTTTCTTTTATAATCATGTGTTTTCACAGGAAAATAACTATATGGCATGGATAAAGAAATAAAAAGTAAAAAAAAAAAATTCCTTACATGTTGTTTTTCACAAAAGTTGTATACAATTTAATTTATTGAGAAATGTAACATAAAGTACAGAATTGCCATTTAATTTCAGTTAATTGATGTGTTAATGATATACAAATACACAAGCACAGATGGTATACTATTAATTAAAAACTGTGGAAAAAGTAATTTGTTTTGTTTATTAAAAACTCAAAAGTGCAGGGCATTATATAAAATTAAATGAAAAATGGGTTTAGAAAATAAAATGTGAAAGTCAAGTTTCCCTGGTTCCTCTACACTACCATCCACCCCTCATTTCTTTTATCTGCCAGAAATCCTTCATTATTTCTTACCTCAGATAAAATACATAGCATTAATAATGTAAAGTATATAAAACAGTTGTAAGCACATTCTGCCTATTTTTTGCTATAAATATTAATGTAAGTATTCCTGACATTCATTGAAAGATGTTATTTTATCCTTAACCACACTGTTACTATTACTATCCTTACCTTTCCTTAAATAGTACCAAATCTGTGCCTAATTTAGAGACAAACTCCTTCCTCTGACTCTGTCTACATAGTGAAACTTTGCAAAGAAAATTATTATATCCATCACAAAATGCTTAAAAATCATTATAGAGTGAACAAATTTTGTTAAATGAGTGAATAAAGATAGAAACAAAGAAACATCTGCAGCATTAATTCTCAACTCAAATATTTTAAGATTCTACAAAGCATTATATATTATATATAATACTTTGAAAGTATAATAGTGAATATAAGAATTTAAAAGTACTTTTTACAATAAATATTAATATTTTAAAAGTAAATATTAACTTTAATATTAAGTAATTGTTTTCCTTTATATCTTCATTTAAAACTTTTCTTTTTTTCTCTATTTTTTAGATGTTACATTAAAAAAATATGAGGCCCCCATCCCCATATACCCCAACCCACCCTCACCCCACTCCTTCATTTACAAATTTGACTTAATTTTTCTAAACAAAGATTACAAGAAATATGTCAATAACTTCTTGAGAAAAGTAGCAGCTGAGGTCCACATCAGGCTACATGATCAATGTATACATTCAAGAAATTACAAAACATTTCCTAAAGTTTCCCCTTGAATATATACATATTTGAAGTAAAATATTTTGGCACAAAAACAACAATTTGTTAATGTGGGAGGGAACTTATTTAAAAATCCCACTTTTAAAGTAAACATAATTAAATCCCATATAATTAGAAAAATTGAGCTGATTTTCAAATAATATTTTGTTCAGGAAAAGGTTCCATAACTTTCCTTAAATTTACCCAATGGATCAATAGTTATTTGCTAGAGAAGCAAAAAGTCCTCATAAATTTCAATCACACAACTTGCTGTGTGAGATTACTAGGTATAACTAAGCATACAAATACATGAATTATACACATTAAAATCATCATTTCAAAAATTATATACAGTCAATTATCCAAGACGTATCAAAAGCAAGGGGCATGTGGCTAGAATTAACCTTATATTGGAAATTAACCAGAAATTAATCTTATGTTATTTCTGTAACTTACACTTTTATGTATGGTGATGTGTAAACATACCATTTTTGAAGCTTCTTTCTCTAACAAAAAGTTACTTCAAGTTTCCACTATATAGAGAAAAAGAAAATGATTTCATTAAGCAAAGTTATCATAAATATATCTTTGATATCAAGACAAATCAAAATTTAAAATTTAATATATCAATAACAAAAGAATCTTACACTTAAAAATTTCTCTGAAAATGGGTTATTTTTCTTTTAAAGTACATTGCTAAATTATAGTTCTTTCATTTATCTGTCTAATCATATGGGACAGGAGTGATAAAGAATCAAAAGTGCCTTTCTAGAATGAAATCTCCACAAGCTTTGCAAAATCCTTGTTTACTATTACCATCTAGGCAATTTAAATCAATGTGCAAGGGTTAGAAACACACTTTAGGCACAAGAAAAATTTGCATTAAAATTTATTGGGCACACTTGTATGGATATGCACATTTTTAGGACTGAAATGTTTTATATATTTATTTAGTCACCAATTCTAATATTACTTTAAAAACACACTTTTTCTTATCTAATTAATATTTGATTTTGAAAAATAGCTTATAATTAAAGTTTTACATGACACCATTTTAACATCTTTACAAACATCTAAATTTTTTAGGTTAGAAAATCCAGAAGTTAACACAGAATTTTCTTGCTCCACAATTTCAGAGACCTTATTACCAATACAAGTTTTAAACAAGATGAAAATAAAATTTTCCAAGCAAGAAAACTGCATCCACAAAGCTAAACACACACCTCACTTAGAGAGTTCATATTAGAAATTATTCTATAATTTATATTATGTCTCATTTCTCCTTAGGAAAAGGAACAATTAAGACTTTAGAGGGCATAAACTTCTTCTCCTGATAAAACTGAATATTACCAACCATATAATGGGTACTCATTTCATAAATAATAAGTTGAATTTGTTGGAAAAGAAACCTAAATTGTAGAAGTGTGATGATTTTGTTTCTTTAATGTCTTAAGGAAGATACAAAATTTTCCAGGAATTGTATTGACAAGAAAAGTAAATTATAAATTTATGTTATTAGGATATTTTGACTGTTACAGAAACAATTTTCCCATAAAATATGATTATACACATGACTTTCTATGGATTTTTTTCATTACAGACAGATAAACTATAATACTACTGATTGTATCAATATATATTTTTTATATTAATACTACTCACTATGCACCATGAAAAATGGATTTGATACAATTTAGACTCAAATATGTGGGATTTGGATCTTATTTTAAAATATATCTCCTAACTTAATTTTCCTGCAGTGCATTGATTATGTAGGACCTTGTATGATATCACAAATTATTTTTAATTAAAATTACACATGTTTAGAACAACCAGCAAGATGGTAGGAGAGTAAGGGGCTCTTAGAGTGAGCTACTTCTATAGGGGAGTTAGTAATCAAGCAGAACTACCTAAAGCACCTGTTTGGTGGCTCCAGGAGACCAGAAGAACACCCTGAAACATCCTCAAAAGAATGGAAGGGGGCTACTGCTCATCTGTAGAGAAGATTCATAAGTAGAACACTCCATGATATGGAGACTGGTGCCCATCCTCCCCTATAGGCACAAGCCACCTTGAGAGCTATTCCATGGCTGGAATTGGAAGTTTCACTTCCCCCAAATGGAGGAGGAAGAAATGGCTGGGCACCAACTTCAGCTACTGATTAGTACATTTAACAGGCTAAAGGATAATCCTAAGAACAGCTGAAGTTTGAACTTGTCAAAGTCAGAAAGAGACCAGGAGCCACCGTCTTCACCCAATGCCTGGCATGAGGGGAAGAGGGATAGACTGGAAATCACAGGGCAAGTAGTAGGGACCAGCTTCTTTCCATCCAGATCAGATTGCAGCTCTAGCATAAAATGAAAACAAAAACTTCCAGCCAATAATCTTATATCTGGAAAGATTGACTTTCAAAAATGAGGGCAAGTTTAGAATATTTACAGATAAAAAGAACTGTGTTTGTCCAGATTGTAACCAAGAGGCCAGATTTGCATGTAATACTAAAGTGTGTTCTACAGCATGAAAAGGAAAGACAAGAGAGGCCTGAGAAGCTAGAAATGAAGATCATATCAATAAAAGTAATTAAAAGTGTCAAAGAGTGATGAAAATAAAATATGGCAGATATAACCCAAATATTCAGGAATTAACCAACAATGTAAATAACTTGTATGCAGAAAACCACAACTCAAAGTTAAAAAAAAATAATCAAAAAGGTCTTAATAATAGGAAGAACATTGCATGCTCATGGACTGGTAGACTAAATACCCTTAAGATGTCAATATTACTCAAATTGATATACAGATTAAATGAAATACTGATAAAAATTCCACTAGAATTTTAAAAATAAATGTAAAACATGATTATCTACTTTATTTGGAAGATTAAGGTTTCCTGCATAGCCAGAAACATCTTAAAAAGGAGAAGAAAAACTGGACGACTCTCATCTCTGGACTTTATAAACTATTACCCAGCTGAAGTGGAAAAACAGCATTGGTATTCACATAGAGACAAACACATAGACCAGTGGAACCTTATTGATGGCCCAGAAACAGACCATCACATCTAGGGTCAAGTGAGTTTTGAGTAGCCTGTAAAACCCACTCAGCTCAGGCAGAACAGTCCATTCAACAAATGGTGCTGAGAGAACTGAAGATCCATAGCCAAAAGAAGGAAAGTGGAGCCCTATCTCATACCTTGTCTAATAATTAGCTCAATATAAATTAAAAACCTAAATATAAAAGCAAAACCAATAAAGCTTCTAGAAGAAAATGTAGGAAAATATCTTCAAGATCTGATGGTTTGTGGTGGATTCTTAAAGGAGATAAGAGGAGGAATGAGATGAACTACTGGTATTTAATGTAAGTAAATGTTTTAATTAACTTTACTGTAAATGTGTGGAAATGAACAAAGTTAATGGTAACACATTATAGTGAGTAAGAGCTGGTTTATAAATAGAGATGTGGCTGAAAATGATAGTCTAGGGATATAAATGCCAGTTGACAGAAAGCTAGAGAATAATCTAGGGACTGCATAGCACAGTAAACCCAGATGTGGACGAGAATTGTGGTTGATGGTACAGATGTGAGAGTGTTCTTTGTTAGCTAAAACAAATGTACATCAGTATTGCAGGGTGGTGGGAATGTGGAGAAGCATGGGTAAAATACAACTGGAGTGACCCACGAACTGTACTTAGTAGCAATAGTGTAATATTCTTGCATCTATGCCCAAGATGTAATATGTGGATGATGGGGGAGTATGGAAAATGTATGCCAAATTCACACTATTGCCCTCATAATATCAGATAATATTATCTAATAAAATGTAACAAATATTCCACCATGCTGTGGTGTGTTGTTTGAAGATTGTTCTTTCATAATTCTTCACATGGGCATGATTGTTTTGTAAGTTTAAAACTTCTGTTATAATAATACATTTAAAAATAATAGGGTGGACTGAGGGAAATACACCAAATGTAAGATAAGGGCTATAATTAGTAATATTTTGAAAATATTCTTTCATAATTTGTAACAAATGTCTCACAACAATGCAAGGTGTTGGTGGAGGGTTGCTATATAGGACCACTGCATGTAATGTATGTTTGCTTTGTAAGTTCATAAGTTTTACTATACACGTATAGTTCATGTATGCTCATACATAAATGATATAAAAATAATAGGGTAGGTTGGGGAAAATACTTTGGTTAGTAGTAATATAATGAGGATGATCTTTAATCATTAGTTTAAAGCATTTAACAACAATGTAAGATATTTGTGATAGGGTGAAGTATGAGAGCCCTGTATGATGTTATACCTGTTTTGTAAGTTCACAACTATTACTCTACACTTATGTATGTTAATGTATGAGTGATATGCTTCAATATATTTTTAAAAATAAGAAATGACATCAGAGATTTCACTGAGAAGAAATATTACATATGTTCAAATATATATTTCAGAACACAGGAGATCATATCAATTCCTTTAATTTCAATTCCAATTAAACATCAATAAAATACATCAAAGTAGAATCCTTTACTTCCCCTTTTATTTTTGTAATGCCTATATTCCATATTGAAAATCCTTGCTCCCAAAGATTTCAATACTTTTACTCATTTTCTATAGCTGTGGTCAATACACATAATTTTGTAGTTACTGTATGTATTAGTCATGATTCTCCAATGAAACAGAACTGACAGGAAATATCTGTAAAAAGAGTGAGATTTTTAAATTCTCAAGTGTCTGTGGAGAGGCAGGGCAAGATGGCATCTGAGTGAGTGCACCTCATAATCTCTCCTGCAAAGAAGTGGCTGAGTAGGGTTGGAGGACTGCTGGACCAGACTGTGTCAGGTGTTTGCAGGGCAGGAGGTGTCTGGAGGTTGATTTGGTGGGACGGTGACAGAGGAGATTCTTGCAAGAGGTAGAATTTTGGGTCTCTTACATGGAGGTCGGAGGTTGTGGGCAGGACACTTCCCCCTGGGGCTGGCAGCCCGGCAGCAGTGATTCCTGAAGTCTTTGCTGTGCTGGGGAGTTCCCAAGCCCCGAGCGGGCTGTTTCAGGGGCTTACAGGGTGGGAGGTGTCTGGATGTCAATTTGGTGAGACAGTGACGAGGAGATTCTTGCGAGAGGTGAAATTTTGGGTTTCTGACATGGAGGTCAGAAGTTGTGGGTGGAACCCCTCCCCCTAGGACTGGTGGCTGGACCACAGTGATCCTGGGGATCTTTGTTGTGTTGGGGTGTTCCCAAAACATGAGCAGGCAGTTTCAGGGGCTAGCAGGGCAGCTGCCTGGATGTCAATTTGGTGAGACAGTGAGAGAAAAGATTCTTGTAAGAGGTGGAATTTGGGGTTTCTGACATGGAGGTCAGAAGTTGTGGGCAGGACCCCTCCTCCTAGGCCTGGTGACCCTGCCACAGTGATCCCTGAAGGCTTTGTTTTGCTGCAGTGCTCCCAGGCCCCATATTAACCTGATGTGTGTTTCCCAGGTCTGTGTCATCTAAACCCTGGTGGCCCACACTCCAGAGACACACACACCTTGAGTCTGCAATATCACAGACTTCCCATACCTGAATCCACCATGTCCTGAGGTCCATCTGAGGTCCTTGATTACCCTAGCCCACAGCATTTGTGTTGTTTTCTTCTCTCTCTCTCTCTCACTCTCTCTCTCTCTCTCTCTCTCTCTCTCTCTCTCTCTCTCTCTCTCTCTCTCTCTCTCTCTCTCTCTCTCTCTTTCTCTCTCTCCTTGAAATTGGAGGAGTGTACCAGCTGTCTTGGGGAGAGTCTAGGAAAAAAGGAGAGGTGAATCTGCTGAGAAAGCCCAATTTACCTAAAAGTCCTGGGATGAGAAACTTGGTCTGGGAGAAGATGGAGTCAGAAAATCAATTAGACCTCTTCTACCACACCTAAGGGGGAGGGATTGCAGGAGGTGCTATCCAAGCTTCCAGTAGCATATTTGGGGTTTCTGGTGAGGTGATCTAAGGCTGGAAATAAAGAGTCATAGTCTTCTGTGTTGAGTTGGTTCAACAAGGACCTACTTGAATTACTTGCTGGACCTCTCAGGCAGGTTTCCTGCTGCCCTGGGAGAGAGAACAATGAGAAAAGGAGAAAAGGGGGAGGTCAGATGGATAAGTGTATTGTTTAATTGCAAAGAGGATTCCTAGCTTGAAAGGTTGGTTGCTGTTTTTTTTGTCTTGGTTGTTAAAATTGCATGGTCTCCTGGTCTTTTCTCCCATTTTATCCCCCAAGGTCCTTTTTCAGTTATTTAGTTTTTTCTCTTTTTCATTTTCTTGCTTGTTTCTCCCCTTTTCATTGCCCCTTTTTCTCTTCTTTCTTTCTCTCTTTTTCTTCTTATTTTATTTTATTTAATAACATAATAAGTACTGCAGGGAACACTTCACACTTGATGTATTTCCTCAACCTCCATTTCCTCTTTTCTGTGTGGATTGATTTTGGCCACCTATCCCCTTTCCCCCACATCTTTCTATCCTCCATCATCTACTGTTTCTCTTGCATTCCACCTCCCTTTCTTTGGCACACATATTGTCTGACATTTTATTTCTTTTTTTTTTTTTTTAAATTTTTTTTATTTTTTATTGACTTTGTAATAATATTACATTAAAAATATATATGTGAGGTCCCATTCAACCCCACCCCCCCACCCCCCCCTCTCCCCCCCCCAACAACACTCGTTCCCATCATCCTGACACATCCATTGGATTTGGTAAGTACATCTTTGGGCACCTCTGCACCTCATATACATTGGTTCACATCATGGCCCATACTCTCCTCTATTCCATCATGTAGGCCCTGTGAGGATTTACAATGTCCGGTGATTACCTCTGAAGCACCATCCAGGGCAGCTCCATGTCCCGAAGACGCCTCCACCTCTCATCTCTTCCTGCCTTTCCCCATACCCTTTGTCCATTATGTCCACTTTTCCCAATCCAATGCCACCTCTTCTATGTGGACACTGGATTGGTTGTGTCCATTGCACCTTTATGTCAAGAGGAGGGTCAGATTCCACCTGGATGCTGGATGCAATCCTCCCATTTTCAGTTGTAATCACTCTAGGCTCCATGGTGTGGTGGTTGTCCTTCTTCACCTCCATCTTAGCTGAGTGTGGTAAGTCCAATAAATCAGATTGTAGGTGCTGGAGTCTGTTGAGGCTCAGGATCTGGCTATCACATTGTCAGTCCAGAGATTCAAATCCCCTAAATATATCTTAAACCCCAACATTAACTGCACCTCCAGCACATTAGCATGAAAGTCTTATGAAGGGAGATCCCATCTGAGTCCAGATTCATCACACATAAACACCATTTCCAAAGAGGGGCCATCTGCCCTGGTAGTTAACCCCATCGGCCATGACCATAACTCCCATGGGTCTCTTTAGCCCTCAAAGGAACCAATATCTGGGGGTTGTATCTGCTTTATCTGTCTCTCTGACTCTGCTCAGTTGTGCATGAGGGCAAACCTTCTGCCAGCCTCCAGACTCTTTTTTAGAAACTCGTAGCCATATAAACTCATTTCTCCTTTCCATTTCCCCCTTACTTTAGGTCAAACAGCATTTTAAAGTCATGGTATTTTATGTAGACATGGATATTCTGCTGATCCGCATTGAACCTTCCGTATAAGGTCATTTTCCAGTTGCATCATCTGTTGGTAGTTGATAGTGGTCCCTCGTTGCCAGGGAGGCTCATCCCCGGGTATCATGTCCCACGCTGGGGGGAAGGCATTGCATTTACATGCTGAGTTTGGCTTCGAGACTGGCCACATTTGAGTAACATGAAGGCTGACAGAAGGAAATTCCCAGGCACAAAGTTGCTCTAGGCCTTGTTATTATTTTGGGTTTATCAGCTCACAAGCATAGTCATTAGTATCAGGGGCTCACTGTTGAACCCTCACTCCCTCCCGGTCCCCACCACTGTACCTGGGAGACTGTCGCTGCTCCCCTAGGGACCACGACAGAGCACCACTGGCCAGGAACCCAGTACCCCCCCTACTGTGGTTTTTAATTGTTGCCACTATGAGTATATCCAAACATTACCATGCACCCTGGACATATGTTCTGTACAGCTCCCTGTCATTCATATATCACCTGTCATTGGTATCCCATACCAGTATCCCTCCATTGCCATTGTTGAAACACTCTGTGATCCAGAACTCCCCGAAATTTGAAGCCCAATATAATGTCATGGTCCCTTACTAGGGAATGGCATATAGCGATGAGTTTAAAGGATAGATAAAGAACTTGGATAAAGTTAGATAAAGAACTTAGATAAAGAATGTTGACTTGAAAAAATTCCACATCCTATTTTTTTCTTTATTTTCCCCCCCCCCTAATTATTCAGCTTTTCTTCACAGGAGTCCTAGACCACAGCAATGTATATATATAATATACAGCACTCCCACACATCCACCAGAAAACCTTTTCCCTTCCACAGTGATACTCTTACGCCCTATTCATATCATATTTACTTAAAGTGATGTACAGAGTCTGAGACATTAGCTTTCTAACAAGGTGACATCTGTGTTTACATTATGGTGCATACTTTAGGATACACAGTTCTTTACATTTTTAGTTATCCTATGTTTTACCTTATGGTTTACATTATCAGTCTGTCATCTCCTATATGTTATGGTGTAATATTACATGTTTTATATCCATCCTTGTGTACTCTCAAGAAACTCCTCTCTTACCCCCCATTTACTTTGGTTCCACACATTTAACGTCCATTTTCCCTTCCACCTTGGTGCCCTCAGTGATAGCCAACCTCCGTTTCCTGAGGAGCCACTTCCAGAGATAGATGGAATAGTGTTCAGGGCCTAACTTGCTCAACTGCCCCAATGCCCTGGGAGCCACCCTTTCTCTCGAGGGATACAGTTCCCTCTATTGGATGGCATTAGTCCTCCCCAGGATGTGGGTCCACCCCCACTCTCACTACTTGGGTTTCTACCCCATGGTGTCACCCACTCTGGCAGAATGAGCGTTTAGACATTCCCCAGGAGCCCGTCCTGCATCAGACCCTCCCCTCCGAGCATTCTAAACAGGTAACCCTCTTTATTATATTTTGATATGATTTTCTCGGCATTTTACTCTCCACCAACACCTGACCCTCTCCTGGTTCGTATGCTACCCCTCCCTCCCCCCACTTTTGGGCAACGTTACCCACCCGTCCCTCCCCAGCCACCCTCAAACCCGCAAAGCCCCAAGCAAAGGCAACCCCTTGCCCCCCTTTTATCTCTTCTTTGTGTTCATACTTACCACCATCTCGTCTTAAATTCCACCCCTGCAGACATCGGCTCATATCCTTCCTCCACCCTCCGATTTCCTGCAAGCCTATCGTTCAGTCTCTTGCTATCTAGGGCAGCTTGTTTATTTCATATCATGGAGGTCATGTAGTATTTGTCCTTCAATGTCTGGGTTGCTTCACTCAACATAAGGTTCTCAAGATTCATCCATGTTATCACATGTGTTTGTAGTGTGTTTGTTCTTACAGCCGAGTAGT
This sequence comes from Dasypus novemcinctus, assembly GCF_030445035.2. Taxonomy (NCBI): domain Eukaryota; kingdom Metazoa; phylum Chordata; class Mammalia; order Cingulata; family Dasypodidae; genus Dasypus; species Dasypus novemcinctus. The sequence continues at coordinate 13,276,916 of NC_080700.1, read as the reverse complement.
ATTCCATTGTGTGTATATACCACATTTTATTGATCCACTCGTCTGTTGATGGGCATTTGGGTTGATTCCAACTTTTGGCAATAGTGAACAATGCTGCTATGAACATTGGTGTACATATATTGGTTTGTGTTCTTGTTTTCAGTTCTGCTGGGTATATTCCCAGCAGTGGTATTGCTGGGTCATATGGCAAATCTATGGCTAGTTTTTTGAGAAACCGCCATACTGTTCTCCAGAATGGTTGGATCCTTCTGCATTCCCACCAGCAGTGGATGAGTGTTCCCCTTCCTTCACATCCTCTCCAGCACTTGTATTCTTCTGTTTTTTTCATAGCTGCCAATCTTATGGGTGTAAGATGGTATCTCATTGTGGTTTTGATTTGCATTTCCCTGATAGCTAGAGATTTGGAACATTTTTTCATGTGCTTTCTTGCCATTTGTATTTCTTCTTCGGAGAAGTGTCTGTTTAAGTCTTTTTCCCATTTTTTAAATGGATTGTTTATCTTTTTATTTTCAAGATGTAGGAGTTCTTTATATATGCAAGTTATAAGTTTCTTATCAGATATATGATTGCCAAATATTTTCTCCCACTGTGTGGGCTCCCTTTTTACTTTCTTGACAAACTCCTTTGAGGTGCAGAAGGCTTTAATTTTGAGGAAGTCCCATTTATCTATTAGTTCTTTTGCTGCTCGTGCTTTTGGTGAGATATTCATAAATCCATTACCTATTACAAGGTCCTGTAGATGTTTCCCTACACTGCTTTCTAAGGTTTTTATGGTCTTGGCTCTTATATTTAGGTCTTTGATCCATCTTGAGTTGATCTTTGTATAAGGTGTGAGATGGTAATCCTCTTTCATTCTTCTACATATGGCTATCCAGTTCTCCAGACACCATTTGTTGAATAGGCCACTCTCTCCCAGTTGAGAGGGTTTGGTGGCTTTATCGAATATTATGTGGTTGTATATGTGAGGTTCTATATCAGAGCTTTCAATTCGATTCCATTGGTCTATATGTCTCTCCTTATGCCAATACCATGCTGTTTTCACCACCGTAGCTTTATAGTATGTTTTGAAGTCAGGTAGTGTGATTCCTCCAATTTCGTTTTTCTTTTTCAGTATGTCTTTGGCTATTCGGGGTCTCTTTCCTTTCCAAATAAATTTCATAGTTAGTTTTTCTAGTTCCTTAAAGAAGGCTGCATTGATTTTTATTGGGATTGCATTGAATGTGTAGATCAATTTTGGTAGGATAGACATCTTAATAATGTTCAGTCTTCCTATCCATGAACAAGGAATAGTCTTCCATTTATTTAGGTCTTCTTTGATTTCCTTGAACAATCTTGTATAGTTCTCAGTGTATAAGTTCTTTACCTCTTTAGTTAAATTTATTCCTAAGTATTTGATTTTTTTATTTACTATTGTGAATGGTATTTGTTTCTTGATTTCCTCCTGATCTTGCTCATTATTGGTGTACAGAAATGCTACTGATTTTTGCGCATTGATCTTATAACCTGCGACTTTACTAAACTCATTTATGAGTTCTAGAATCTTCGTTGTAGATCTCTCAGGGTTTTCTATGTATAGGATCATGTCATCTGCAAATAATGAAATTTTGACTTCTTCCTTTCCAATTTGAATGCCTTTTATTTCTGGTTCTTGCCTCAGTGCTCGAGCAAGTACTTCTAAGACAATGTTAAATAGGAGCGGCGACAGTGGGCATCCTTGTCTTGTTCCTGAGTTTAGAGGGAAGGAGTCTAGGATTTCTCCATTGTAAACAATATTGGCTTTAGTTTTTTCATATATACTCTTTATCATGTTCAAAAAATTTCCTTGTATTCCAATCATTTGGAGTGTTTTTATCAAGAAAGGGTGCTGTATTTTGTCAAATGCTTTTTCTGCATCAATAGATATAATCATGTGATTTTTTTCCTTCAATCTGTTTATATGGTGTATTACGTTGATTGATTTTCTTATGTTGAACCATCCTTGCATACCTGGGATGAATCCCACTTGGTCGTGGTGTATAATTCGTTTAATGTGTTGTTGAATACGATTAGCAAGTATTTTGTTAAGTATTTTTGCGTCTAGGTTCATTAGAGAAATTGGTCTGTAATTTTCCTTTCTTGTGATGTCTTTGTTTGGCTTTGGTACTAGGGTAATGTTGGCATCATAGAAGGAGTTGGGTAATGTTGTTTCTGTTTCGATGGTTTGGAATAGTTTCAGCAGGATTGGTGTCAGTTCTTTCCGGAATGTTTTATAGAATTCACCTGTGAAGCCATCTGGCCCTGGGCTCTTCTTAGTTGGGAGATTTTTAATAACTGATTCTATCTCTCTGCTTGTGATTGGTTTGTTAAGATCATCAATTTCTTCTTTTGTCAATATGGGCTGTTTATGTGTTTCTAGGAATTTGTCCATTTCCTCTAGATTGTCATTTTTGTTGGAATATAGTTTTTCAAAATATCCTCTTATGATAGTCTTTATTTCTGTGGGGTCAGTGGTGATATCGCCTTTCTCATTTCTTATTTTGTGTATTTGCATCTTCTCTCTTTTTTTCTTTGTTAGTGTTGCTAAAGGTTTGTCAATTTTGTTAATCTTCTCAAAAAACCAGCTCTTGGTCTTGTTTATCTGTTCAAGTGCTTTCTTATTTTCTATTTCATTTAGTTCTGCTCTTATCTTTGTTATTTCCTTCCTTCTTCTTCCTGTTGGGTTACTTTGTTGTTGTTTTTCTAATTCCTTCAAATGTGCAGTTAGTTCTTCAATTTTTGCTCTTTCTTCTTTTTTGATATATGAATTTATGGCTATAAACTTCCCTCTCAGTACTGCTTTTGCTGCATCCCATAAATTTTGGTATGTTGTGTTATCATTATCATTTGTTTCAAGGTAGTCATTGATTTCTTTTGAGATTTCCTCTTTGACCCACTGTTTTTCTAAGAGTGTGTTGTTTAATTTCCAAATCGTGGTGTGAAATCTGGGCTTCTTTCCCTTGCAAATCTCCAGCTTGACTCCACTGTGGTCAGAGATAATGTTTTGTATGATTTCAATCTTTCTGAATTCGTTCAGCCTTTCTTTGTGGCCTAGCATATGATCTATCTTGGAGAATGATCCATGTGCGCTTGAGAAAAATGTATATCCTGCTGTGTTTGGGTGTAGCGATCTATATATGTCTATTAGATCGAGCTCCTCTAATATACTATTCAGATGTTTTGTTTCTTTGGTGATTCTCTTTTGAGATGTTCTGTCCAGAGTTGATAGTGGTGTATTAAAATCCCCCACTATAATTGTAGATGTATCTATTCTTTCACTTAGTTTTTCCAGCGTTTGCCTGACGTATTTAGAGGCACCCTTGTTAGGGGCATAGATATTTATGATTGTTCAATCTTCTTGACAGATTTTCCCTTTGACTAAAATGTAGTATCCTTCTTTGTCTCTCACAATTGTTTCACATTTAAAGTCTATTTTGTCTGATATTAATATAGCTACTCCTGCCTTTTTTTGGTTATTGTTAGCTTGTATGATTGTTTTCCAGCCTTTCACTTTCAATCTCCATGCGTCTCTGGGTCTAAGATGTGTCTCTTGTAGACAGCATATGGATGGGTCATATTTCCTTATCCAGTGTCCCAGTCTGAATCTTTTGATAGGTGAGTTTAATTCATTGACATTCAGTGTTATTACTATCAAGGAATTATTTGTGTTAGCCATATTTTGATTGGATTTGTGTTTGTCATATTTTGTTTGTATATATTTTTTTGTCTTTTTTGTTGTTGTTGTTGGTCTTATACTCTCCTCCAACTTTGCCTTTCCTGTTTTTTCCTTTCTTCCTGCAGAACTCCCTTTAGAATTTCTTGAAGGGGAGGTTTCTTGTTGGTATACTCTTTCAGTTTCTGTTTGTCTGCGAATATTTTGAACTCTCCATCATGTTTGAATGCTAGTTTAGCTGGATAGAGTATTCTTGGTTGGAAATTTTTTTCCTTTAGTACCTTGACTATATCATACCACTGTCTTCTTGCCTCCATGGTTTCAGAAGAGAAATCAGCACTTAATCTAATTGAGCTTCCCTTGTATGTGATGGTTTTCTTTTCTCTTGCTGCTTTTAGGATTTTCTCTTTGTCTTGAGCATTGGATAATTTGACAAGTATATGTCTTGGGGTGGGCCTGTTGGGGTTTATGACTTGTGGAGTGCGCTGTGCTTCTTGGATATGTACATCTGTCTCTTTCAGTAGATTTGGGACGTTTTCAGCCATTATTTCCTGCAACACTCTTTCTGACCCCTTTCCCTTCTCTTCACCTTCTGGAATGCCTATAATATGTATGTTTGAGCGTTTTGCATTGTCATTCAGGTCCCTAAATCCTAATTGGATTTTTTCTATCTTCTTATTGACCCCTTCTACTATCTGTTTGATTTCTGATGTACTGTCTTCCACATCACTAATTCTCTGCTCTGTCTCTTCTAGTCTGCTGATATTTGCTGCAAGTGTATTTTTGATTTCTTGAACTGTGGTGTTCATTCCCATCATATCTGTTATGTTTTTGCGTATGTCTGCAATTTCCCCTCCAAGTGATGTCTTCATGTTGTTAACCTCTTTCATTACTGCATCAAATTTGTCGGTGATAAATGTTCTGAGATCTTTCATTGCTTGTGCCAAGTTTTGCTCCCCTTCGTGATTATTGGTTTGTTGATTGGATTCAGCCATGTTTTCCTGATTATTGGTTTGGTTCGTAGATTTTTGTTGCTTTCTGGTCATCTCTTTATTTTGACGAATTTAATCAGTTCCTTAGCTTCTTTGTCTGCTCTTGGAGGTTAATTAGTTGTTATTTTTGCACAGGTGTTATATCTTCTCTTTGTCACTTTTTTCTTCTTATTCTAGTTACTTGTTGTTGGTTAAGTTCACTTTAGAGGAAAGTATTAGTGTTGGGGAAAGGCAATTGTGTAAGCAAGGGAAAAGTGTAAAGTTGTATTGGTGATGTATGTTAATAAAGCAGGAATATGAGATCTGGAAGGATGGAGGTTAGATTCATGTAGATTGTATAGAGTTATAGCTGTAGGTAGAGTACCTTTTATGAAGTTGATGACTGAATTTGGGAGGAATATGGTATGAACTACACAGCTATTGTTTTCATGAGAGAGGGAAAAAGAAAAGAAAGGTAATAGTTTCAAGAGTGGATAATAGACAGAAAACAGAACAAAGGTATTAGAAATTAAGAGTTAGACACTTTGTGGATCAAAGAACGGGAGGTGGGGGGTGGAATATAGGAGAGACAGTAGATGATAGTGGATATCAAGATGCAGGGGAAGGGGGATAGTGTAGGTAGCCTAAATCAGTTCACACAGAAACGAGGCAGTGGAGGATGGGAAAACCCAGCAAATGTGAGGTGTTCCCTGTAGCACCTATTGTATACTTGAATTAAAGTAAAAATAAGTGGAAGATGAGGGACAAGAGGGAAAGAGAAAACCGAAAAAAAAAACAAAAAAAAAAAAAACAAACTAATTATAATAAAGAAAAAAGAAAGGCAAGAAGAAAGGAAGAAAGAAAAAGAGGATGGGCAAACGGTGGGGAACGGATAGGGAGAAGAGAGATACAGGTACACACGTGTCACAATTGCAACACTATCTAAAACAACAACTTCCCCCCGCTTTGCCCTAAAACCCCCCCGTCTGTCTGCCCAAATGGGTCTGCAAGCACCTCCCTTCCCACAAACCCCCAATAGGCCGCCCAGGGCCCACGAACTCCCCAGTACTGCAGATGCTCAAAAAAACAAACAAACAAACAAACAAACAAACAAACAAACAAACAAAAAAAAAAAAAACAGAAACCCCTCCGCAGGCCCGGCTCCGCCCACCGCGGAGGCTTGGACCGGCTCTACCCGGCTCCTCACGCCGCCTTGGCCTGGCCTGGCTCCGCCCAGCTCCGCTTGCTACAGCGGCCCAGCCGGCTCCGGCGTCCACCTCCCGCCACCGCGGCCTGGACCGGCCCTGCCCGGCTCCGTACCCGCCGCGGCCTGCACCGGCCCCGCCCGGCTCCAAGCGCTACCGCGGCCCGCAGCCGGGGCCTGCACCGGCCCCGCCCGGCTCCAAGCGCTACCGCGGCCCGCAGCCGGGGCCTGCACCGGCCCCGCCCGGCTCCAAGCGCTACCGCGGCCCGCAGCCGGGGCCTGCACCGGCCCCGCCCGGCTCCAAGCGCTACCGCGGCCCGCAGCCGGGGCCTGCACCGGCCCCGCCCGGCTCCAAGCGCTACCGCGGCCCGCAGCCGGGGCCTGCACCGGGCCCGCCCGGCTCCAAGCGCTACCGCGGCCCGCAGCCGGGGCCTGCACCGGCCCCGCCCGGCTCCAAGCGCTACCGCGGCCCGCAGCCGGGGCCTGCACCGGCCCCGCCCGGCTCCAAGCGCTACCGCGGCCCGCAGCCGGGGCCTGCACCGGCCCCGCCCGGCTCCAAGCGCTACCGCGGCCCGCAGCCGGGGCCTGCACCGGCCCCGCCCGGCTCCAAACGCTACCGCGGCCGGCTCGGCCTGGCTCGGCCCCACCGAGCGGGGCTAGATGCCTCGTCTCCGCCTACCCAAGAAGGGAATCCTCTACAGGTAGCTGGGATCTCCGTGTATATTTCACAGACGAATCCTCTCTGTTACCTTCCCTCCAAATCGATGTCCAGACACCTCCGGACCAGCAAAAATCCCGAAACAATCCGGTCCCAAAGAGTCTCCAACGCCGCCCAGCCGATTCCCTGCAGAAGACTCTAACAGGGATGTTCACTCAGCCGCCATCTTGCCCCCCTTGACATTTTATTTCTAATACCTTTGTTCTGTTTTCTGTCTTTTATCCACTCCGAATATTATTGTCTTTTTTTTCTATCCATCTCTCATGAAAACACTGGCCTTTTAATTCATACTATATTCCTCCCCATATTCAGTTGACTGTCTCATTATAGGTGCTCTACTTACTGCTATAACCCTACACAACTTACATGAGTCTAATATCCATTCTCCTAGATCTCACACTGTTGCTCTGTTAACATTTATTAACAATACTCATTTATACATTTTCTTTTCTTACTCATTTTGCTTTCCCTGGCCTTAATATTTTCCTTCAAAGTGAAAATAGCCAGCAACAAGAAAATAGAGTAAGAAGAACAAAGTGACAAGGAGAAGACATAACACTTACACATGAACAACTAATTAATCCCCAAGACTAGAAAAAGAAGCTAAGGAACTGATTAAACCCGTCAAGATAAAATGATGACCAGAGAGCAACAAAAACAACAAAACAAACTAATAATTAGGAAAACATGGCCGAATCCAATGGACAAACTAAAAACCAGAAAGGGGAGCAGAACATCAGATAAGGAATTAAAGATCTCAAAACATATATTAGAGACAAACTTAATGAAGTAAAGGAAGAGATTTACAATATGAAGAAAACATTGGGGAGGAAATTGCAGATATATGCAGAAAGATAACACATATGATGGGGATGAACACCACAGTTCAAGAAATCAAAAATACACTCTCAGCAAATAGCAGCAGATTAGAAGAGGCAGAGCAGAGAATTAGCGATGTGGAAGACAGTACATCTGAAATCAAACAGATAGTAGAATGATCTATAAAAAGATTTTAAAAATCCAGCTAGGACCTAGGGACCTGAATGATAATGCAAAACACACAAACTTACGTATTACAGGCATCTCAGAAGGAGAAGAGAAGGGAAAGGGGACAGAAGGCATGTTGCAGGAAATAATGGCTGAAAACTTCCCAAATCTACTGAGAGACATGGATGTAAATGTCCAGGAAGCACTATGCACCCCAAACAAAATAAATCCCAACAGGCACACCCCAAGACACATACTTGTCAAATGATCCAATGCTCAAGACAGAGAGAAAATTCTAAAAGCAGCAAGAGAAAAGAATACCATCACATACAAGGGAGGCTCGATAAGATTAAGTGCTGATTTCTCATCTGAAACCATGGAGGCCAGAAGGCAGTGGTATGATATAGTCAAGGTACTAAAAGAAAAAAATTTCCAGCCAAGAATACTCTACCCAGCTAAACTAACATTCAAAAATGATGGAGAGTTCAAAATATTCACAGACAAACAAAAATTAAAAGACTATGCCAACAAGAACCCTGTCCTTCAAGAAATACTAAAGGGAGTTCTGCAGTAAGAAAGAAGAAAACAGGAGAGGCAGAGTTGGAGGAGAGTGTAAGAGCAACAAAAACGACAAAAAGAGAAAAATAAAACAAAGTATGGCAAACACAAGTCCAAAAAAAATATGGCTAATATCAATAATTCCTTGAAAGTAATAACACCGAATGCCAGTGGATTAAACTCACCTGTCAAAAGACGTAGACTGGAAAATGGGATAAGGAAATATGACCCACCTATATGCTGTATACATGAAACACACCTTAGACCCAGGGATTCATGAAGGTTGAAACTGAATGGCCAGAAAGCAATCTTACAAGCAAAAAATAATAAAAAAAAATGGCAAGAGTATCTATATTAATATCAGACAAAATAGACTTTAAATGTGAAACAATTGTGAGAGACAAAGATGGATGCTACATATTAGTGAAAGGGCTAATCTTTCAAGAAGAATAAACAATCATAAATATTTATGCTACTAACAAGGGCACATCCAAATACTTGAGGCAAACACTGGAAAAACTAAGTGAAAGAATAGATGCCTCTACAATTATAGTGGGAGACTTTAATATACCACTATCAACTTTGTACAGAACATCTCAAAAGAGAATCAATAAAAAAACAAAAACTTTGAACGGTATATTAGAGGAGCTGGATCTAATAGACATATACAGATCATTACACCCAAATACAGCAGGATATACATTTTTCTCAAGTGCACATGGATCATTCTCCAAGATAGACCATATGATAGGCCACAAAGAAAGGCTCAATGAATTCAGAAAGATCAAAATCATGCAAAATAATATCTCTGACCACAACAGAATGAGGCTGGAAATCAGCAAAGGCCAGAGGCCCAGATTTCACACATGATATGGAAATTAAACAGCATACTCTTAGAAAAACAGTGGGTCAAAGATGAAATTTCAAAAGAAATAAATAATGACCTTGAAACTAATGAAAATGATAACACAACATACCAAAACTTATAGGATGCAGCAAAAGCAGTACTGAGAGGGAAATTTATAGCCATAAATTCATACATCAAAAGAGAAGAAAGAGCAAAATTTGAAGAGCTAACTGCACATTTGGAGGAATTAGTAAAAAACAACAACAAAGTAACCCCACAGGAAGAAGAAAGAAAGAACAAAGATAAGAGCAGAACTTAATGAAATAGAAAATTAGAAAGCACTTGAAAAGATAAACAAAACCAAGAGCTGGTTCTTTGAGAAGATCAATAAAATTGACAAACCTTTAGCGAGACTAACAAAGAAAAAAAGAGAGAAGCTGCAAATACACAAAATAAGAAATGAGAAAGGAGATATCACCACTGACCCCACAGAAGTAAAGACTATAATAAGAGGATACTTTGAAAAACTATATTCCAATAAAAATGACAATTCAGAGGAAATGGACAAATTCTTAGAAACACATAAGCAGCGTATATTGATGAAAGAATAAATTGATCTCATCAAACCAAACACAACTAAAGAGATGGAATCAGTCATTAAAAACCTCCCAACTAAGAAGAGCCCAGGGCCAGACAACTTCACAGGGGAATTCTACAAAACATTCTGGAAAGAACTCACACCAATCTTGCTGAAACTCTTCCAAAAAATCAAAACAGAAGGAACATTACCTAACTCATCCTATGATGCCAACAATACCCTAATGCCAAAGTCAAACAAAGGCAACACAAGAAAGGAAAATTACAGACCAATTTCTCTAATGAACCTATCACAAAAATCCTCAACAAAATACTTGCTAACCATATCCAACAACAAAGTGAATGAATTATATACCATAACCAAGTGGGATTCATTCCGGGTATGCAACAATGGTTCAACATGAGAAAATAAATCAATATAATATGCCATATAAACAGATTGAAAGAAAAAAATCACATGATATATCTACAGATGCAGAAAAAAACTTGACAAAATACAGCACCCTTTCTTGATAAAAACACTACAAAAGTTGGAATACAAGGAAATTTTCTGAACATGATAAAGAGTATATATGTAAATCCCACAGCCAACATCATTTACAATGGTGAACTCCTAAAATCTTTCCTTCTAAGATCAAGAACGAGACAAGGATGCGCACTATCACCTCTTCTATTTAACATTGTCTTAGAAGTACTTGATCGAGCACTGAGGCAAGAACCAGATGTAAAAGGCATTCAAATTGGAAAGGAAGAAGTCAAAATTTCATTATTTGCAGATAACATGATCCTATATATAGAAAACCCTGAGAGGTCTACAACAAAGATTCTAGAACTCACAAGTGAGTTTAGTAAAGTAACAGGCTATAAGATGAATGCGAAAAAATCAGTAGCATTTCTGTACACCAAATAATGAGCAAGCTCATGAGGAAATCAAGAAACAAATACCATTTATGGTAGTAAAAAAAATCAAACACCTAGAATAAATTTAACTTAAGATGTAAAAAACTTATATACAGAGAACTACACAAGACTGTTCAAGGAAATCAGAGAAGACCTAAATAAATGGAAGAGTATTCCCTGTTCATGGATAAGAAGACTAAATATTATTAAGTTGTCTATCCTACCAAAAATGACCTACACATTCAATGCAATCCCAATAAAAATGAACTCAGCATTCTTTAGTGGACTAGAAAAACTTGCTATGAAATTTATTTGGAGAGGAAAGATTCCCCCAATAACCAAAGACATATTGAAAAAGAAAACCGAAATTGGAGGAATCACACTACCTGACTTCAATACATCCTACAAAGCTACAGAAGTGAAAACAGTGTGTTATTGGCACAAGGAGAGACACAGAGACCAGTGGACCCGAATTGAGAGTTCTGATATAGATCCTCATATATATACTCATTTAGTATTCAATAAAGCCACTGGGAGAGAATGGCCTATTCAACAAATGGTGCATGGAGAACTAGATATCTATATGTAAAAGAATGAACGAGGATTACCATCTCATACCTTGTACAAAAATCAACTCAAAGTGGATCAAAGACCTAAATATAAGATCCAAGACCATAAAGACTTTGGAAAGCAGTGTAGGGAAGCATATAAAAGACCCTGTAATAGGAAATGGCTTCATAAACTTCACACCAAAAGCATGAGCAGCAAAAGAACAAATAGATAAATGGGACTTCCTGAAAATTAAAGACTTCTGGAACTCAAAGGAGTTTCTCAAGAAAGTGAAAAGAGAGACTACACACTGGGAGAAAGTATTTGGTAACCATATATCTGATAGGAGACTTATAACCTGCATACATAAAGAACTCCTATATCTTGAAAATAAAAAGACAAACCCATTTAAAAAATAGGAAAAAGATTTAAACAGACACTTCTCCAAAGAAGAAATACAAATGGCTAAAAAGCACATGAAAAAAAAGCTCCAAATCTCTAGGTATCAGGGAAATGCAAATCAAAACTACAATGAGATACCATCTTACTCCCATAAGATTGGCAGCTATGAAAAAAACAGAAGACAACAAATACTGGAGAGGATTGCAGAGGAATGGGAACACTCATCCACTTCTGGTGGGAATTCAGAAGGATCCAGCCATTCTGCAGGACAGTTTGGCAGTTTCTCAAAAAACTTGCCATAGAGTTGCCATACGACCCAGCAATTCCACTGCTGGGTATATACCCAGTAGAACTGAAAACAAGGACACAAACCGATATATGCACACCAATATTCATAGCAGCATTGTTCACTATTGCCAAAAGTTGGAATCAACCTAAATGCCCATCAACAGATAAATGGATAAATTAAATGTGGTATATACTTACAATGGAATACTACTCAGCTTTAAGAACGAATACACTACAAACACATGTGATAACATGCATGAATCGTGAAAACCTTATGTTGAGTGAAGACAACCCAGGCATTGAAGGATAAATACTACATGACTTCAATGATATGAAATAAGTAAACCAAGCTGCCTCAGAGAGCTACAGAGTGAATGATAGGTGGGTAGAGGAAGGATGTAAACTGACACCTATGTGAAATCTATGATAAGCTGGAAGTAAGTTTTTGTACAAGGAAGGAATAAAATGTGGGCATAGGGTTACCTTTGGGTGGGGCTTTGCAGACTTGAGGGGGGTTAGGAATGGGAAGATGGGTAATATTGCCCAAGAATTTGGGGGGAGTATGGGGCAACATGCAAACATAGGAGATTGTCAAGTATTTGGTTAAGAGTATAATGCTGAGAAAATCTTTTTAAAAATATAATAAGGAAAGTTACCAATTTAAGATGCTTAAAGGGGATAATCTGACACAGGACAGGCTCCTAGGGAACATGTGAATGTTCATTTTGCCATAGTGGGTTATATCACTGGATAGAGACCCCTATAAGGAGAGTGAAGATATACCCACATCCTGGGGAGGGCTGATGTTCTCAAATAGAGGGAATTGTATTTCTCGAAAGAAATGGTGGCTCCCAGTGCATGAGGGCAGTTGAGCATGTCAAGCCCTCAACACTGTTGCAAGTATCTCTGAACATGGCCTTTCAAGCAATGAAGATTGACTGTCACTGTGGGCCCTAAGGGGAGGGGGAATGAGGTATTGAATAGATGGTACCAATGTAACAGTGTAGGCAATAGAAGTGTTCCACAAGATTATGCAAGGATGGATATAAGACATGTTAAATTACACCAAAAATATATAGGGACTAATAGGCTAAAATGTAAATCATAATGTAAAACATAAGATAACTAAAAATTTAGAAAATCGTATGGTCTAAAATATAAACCACAATGTAAACCCAAATGTTAACTTGTTTGAAAGCTACTGTCACAATATCAATACATCAGTTTCAATAAATATAGTATGAGTAGGTAAAATGTTTATTGCTGTGGAAGGGAAGAGGGTTTTATGTTGGATATATGGCAGTACTATTCATTGTATATATGAATTACTGTGATCTATAACTTCTGTGAAGATAAGTTTAATTAGAAAAAAAGAATAAGATAGGAAGTAGACACTGAGGAAAAGACAGAAGTAGATGCCTTGCAATTTGCATACAGGGCAACACTTGTTGCAGTGATGGAAGGCAAAACATCAAAACAAAGCTTTTGCATTTTTTAATTTTTTGATGCCCCAATTTATTTTCACCTTAATTTTTCTAAATTAATATGTATTCTATATCTAACGTTTAAACTCATCACTATATTCCATTTTACTATTAATGGAACCTGGTATTATATTGGGCTTCACATTTGAAGAAGTTTTGGATCACAGAGGGGATCAACAATGGCAGGGGAGGAATACTGGTGTGGGATGTTATTGACAGGGGACACATGGTTGGCAGGGAGTTCTCCAGTACATATATCCAGGGTGCATAAATATGTTTGAATATTTTCATAGTGGTTAAATTAAAAACAACTGAGGGAGTGCTGAGTTCATAGCCAGGGGAGCTCTATCACAGTCCCAAAAGGAACAGCAACAATCCCCCAAGTGCAATGGCAAAGACCAAAAAAGAAGGAAGGTCCAACAATGAGCCCTTGATACATATGACTATGCTTGTGAGCCTGTGCACCTGAAATAAGAACAAGGCCTAGAGCGGCAGGATGCCAAAGAGTTACCTCCTGAGAGCCTCCGTGTTGATCAAATGTGGCCAGTCTTGAAGCCAAACTCAGCATGTAAATGTGTTGCCTTCCCCCCAGCTTGGGACATGACTCCCGGGGATGAGCCTCCCTGGTGCCAAGGGATTACTATCAAGTACCAGCTGATGATGTCACTAGAAAATGTCCTTGAATAAAAGGGTCAACTCGAACCAGCAGAATATCTCAATCTATATAGAATACCAGGAGTTAAATATGCTTTTTGTCCTGAATAAAAGGGGGAAATGAAAAGGATAAATGAGTTTATATGGCTATGAGTCCAAAAAGAGCCAGGAGGTTATCAGAGGAGTTACCCTTATGCACACCTGAGCAGAGTCCCACAGACAGATAAAGTAGATATAACCAGGTATTGGTTCTTCTGAGGGCTACAGAGACCCACAGGTTCTGTGGTCATGGCAGATGGAGTTCAGTGCCATGTCAGTTGGCCCTACTTTGGAGTTTGTGTTTCTGTGTGATGGAGCTGGACTCAGATGTGATCTTTGTTCACAAGCCTCTCCTGTTACTTTTACCAGAACTGTAGCTGGTGCTGGGGTTTAATTTATACCCAGGGGACCTGAACCTCTGGACTGACCACGTGATAGTCAGTCCCTGAGCCTCAACAGACTTGCAACTCCTACACTCTGGTTTATTGGACTTACCCCACTCAGCTAACATGGAGGTGAAGAAGGTCAACCACCACACCAGGGAGCCAAGAGTGCCTACAACTGGAAAGCAGAATTGCATGCAGCATCCATGTGGAATCTAACCCCCTCTTGATATAGATGTGGAGTGGACACAACCATTCTAAGGACCACAGGATATAGGAATAGAGTATGGATTAAAGTGGACTTACTGATGTTCTCTTCATGAACTATTGTGATTAGTAATCAAAGAAAATGTGGCATTGGTGTGGGGAAAGTGGCCATGGTGGCTGCTGAGGGTAGGGAGTGGGAGGAAGAGATGTGATGTGAGGGCATTTTTGGGACTTGGAGTTGTCCTGGGTGGTGGTGCAGGGACAGTTCCTGGACATTGTATGTCCTCCCTTGGCCCACTGGGTGGAATGTGGGAGAGTGTGGGCTATGATGTGGACCATTGACCATGAGGTTTTGTGGTGCTCCGAGATGTATTCACCAAATGCAATGAATGCCTCATGATGATGAAGGAGATTGTAGTTATGGGGGGAGGAATGGGGAGGGGGTGGGGGCATATGGAGACCTCATATTTTTAAATGTAATATTAAAAAAATATAGACAAAAATATGAAAAAAATGCACTCTTGGGCTAGGTGTTCTAAAGTTTAACATGGAACATGTAGTGAGATAGGCATGTTAGCTCTTGGATGGAATTCCTAAGCTACACCTGGTTCCTGGGAGGCTCATTAAAGATTGGAGAATTCCAAGTTTCATTCTTCTTCAATTATGCCCCTGGGTTTAAGAGGTATTAATGGAGTAGCTTTTGGAATTCGAACAAGGGAATTCTGAAATACAGAAAAAATCAGGCCAAGGAGGAAGACATGAGAATACTAAACTCTGAAGCTTGTAAAAGAAGCCTGTTGAATTTTAATCATCTTCACCAGAATGTTTGTAATTGTTGATCTTATATGGAATATAATAGTCCTCATGAAAAATGTGTTAGGCCTCGGGTCCAAGGATATCATCATTAAAAGTACATAAGTGCCTAGGACAATAAAATTCTCTCTACAGTGAGGAAAAAAAGTGTCTGTGGAGATGCACAAGTCCAAATTTCTCAGGCAGGTCACAAAGCAGTTGCGCTGATGAAGGTCCTTGATTAATTCCCAAGAGATGTTGGCTATCTGAAGTAGTCATAGAGATTCTCCCTTAATATTGAATTCCCTCCACATTTTAAGACATACAACTGACTTGATAAGATGTCACTTATTCCTGAACCACAATTTTCTCTATTGTAAATTTAATCAACCATCTATGCAATCATCTCACTGATGATTAAAGTCCATGAAATGCCTTTGTGTTGCAATCAGCCCAGTACATATCTAATCATAGAACTGGTCAACATTACCTGGTTGAGTTGACACATTAGCCTAACCGTCAGTTGAACCCTTGTCAACTTACTAACCATACATATTACTTTAAACCATACTTATCATCTAAATGAAAACAATAACAGACATGCATATATATTTCCACCTAACAATATTCAACTGTCCTGTATACAACCAGAACCACTATTTGCTCCAGAATAGGGTGCAAACCCTTGGGTCATATTCATTCTTAAGCTTGATAACCTTAAATATTGTAACATGAGACTAGTACAATTTATATCATAAGATAAGGGGGAAATTAGGGAAGAAAACAAATACACTCAATTTTATCTAAATATAAAATCATACTCAGGAAGACATATTCATAATCGCTACAGTCCTCATTTCTGTTACTGTCCATGTGGTCAAAGTTTGTATTTATCAGTTCCTTCTTCCACTACCCTGTCCATGTTCCCTTTACCCTTAGCAAGCAGCTCCGCTGGCTGTGGTTTTTTGCCTGATGAGATTATGGCATTCATTCCTAAAAATTCTGGGCCATTGTTAGTCTTCCTTGGATTGAGTTGCAATTTTCCAGTGACTTTATTCACAGGGCATGGCACTATCAAAAGATGCCCTAGATGATATTCTGGATTCCAGGCAAACTCTTCTTTACCTCAGTTATGAAGGTATAATCTTAGTTCTCCTTGAGAAGATAAATCACCCAGTAAGAACAGTAATTCTCTTCTCTACCAGTTGATTCAGAGGCATGAGAGCCCAAAGTGGTCAGTTGACAGTCTTAACTTCCAGGTCAATGGAATTATTATGGGGTTCCCAGGTGTAAGCACTCCTCCTTTTGGAACTAGAATAGCAGAGCTTAAAGTTGCAAGGACAGGAAGAAAAAAATTCAGAGTGGATCACTTGAGTTAATAAGCACTGGTGCTACTCCCATTTCCAAGGCTTTACTCCTGGACTCATGATTCCTGACTATGGGAGAAAAAGTACCATAAAGTGAATATTGATTTAGAACATACACAGCCTCCGGGAGAACATTTCCCTAGCCCTGCAAGTTATTGCCACCTACCTGTCAAAATAACTGAGTCTTCATAATGCCATTCCACCATTTTATCAATCTAGCTCCTTCAGGATGATGGGAAACATGGTTAGATTAGTGAGTTTCATGAGCATGTGCCCATTCCCACATATCATTTGCTGTGAAGTGGTTTCCTTGATCAGAAGCAGACACATGTAAAGCCAAGGTGGAAGGTAAGATATGTGATAAGTCCACTGATGGTAGTTTTGGAAGCTACATTGTGTGTAGGGAAGGCAAACTTATATCCAAACTATGTGTCTGCTCCAGTCAAAACAATTCACTGCTCCTTCCTTAATGGAATTGGTCCAATGTAATCAACCTGCCACAAGGTAGCAGATTGATTACATCAAAGAATGATGCCATATCAGAGACTGAATGTGGTACTATTTGGCAGTTTGGGCAATCAGCAGTGGCTACGGTCAAGTCAGACTTGGTAAGGGGAAGTTCATGCTGCTAAACCCATGCATAATCTCCATCCCTACCTCCATGGTCATTTTGTTCATGAGCCCATTGGGCAATGACAAGAGTGTCTTGGGAAGGAGGTTGAGTACAAGTCACAGAGCACATCATATGGCCCACCTGATATAATATCTTCTTCTGATGAAGTGAAACTAAGTGTTTGTCTACAAAGAGTAAAACTAAATATTTTCCCTCTTTTTTGGTCATAGGAAGGGTTAGATGAAACCACTTATCCTTCAGAATATATTGTCTAGAATATATTGTCTGCAAAATCTGAAGAGACAAACTAAGTGTTGGGGCCCTTTTTTGGTCATACAAGGGGCTCAACATGCCTCAGACCATTGGACGCTTAGAAATTTCACTGAGGTTGAAGACCCCTGCATTTTTGTTGGATTTATCTCCCATCCTCTCTCACACAAAAGCCTTACCAGTAAGTCTAAAGTCATTTCTACTTCTTGTTCACTAGGTTCAGTCAACATGGTATTATCAATATAATGGACCAGTGTGATATCTTGTGAGAGTGAGAGATGATTAAGTTCCCTGCAGATAATACTATGACATAGGATTGGTGAGATGATATACTCCTAAGACATGACAGTGAAGGAATATTGCTGCATTTGCCAAATAAAACAAACTGTTTATGGAGGTCTTTACTAATGACTATTGAGAAAACAGCCTATGCAAGATCAATAGCTGCATATCAGGTTCCAGTGGATGTGCTAATTTGTTCAAGCAATGGTACAACATCTGGGACAGCAGCTATAATTGGAGTCACCACCTGGTTAAATTTATGTTAATCTATGCTTGTACTCCAAGGTCAACGTGATTTCTTCACAGGCCAAATAGGAGAATTAAATGAGGATGTGGTGGAAATCAACACCCCTGCATCCTTCAAATCCTTGATGGTGGCACTGATCACGGCACTGCCTCCAGGAATCTAGTATTCCTTTTGATTTATGATTTTGCTAGGTAGTAGCAGTTCTAGTGGCTACCATTTGGATTTTCCATCCATAATAGCCCTCACTCCAAAAGTCGGGGATCCAATGTAGGAATTCTGCCAGATACTGAGAATGCACTCTGAAACTGGGGAAATAACCACAGGATGGGTCTAGGGACCCACTGGGTCCACTGTGAGATGGACTTATGGTTAAAACTCCATCAATCAACTAATGTTCATTAGCCTACATTTTGATTTGTGGACCAGAGTAACACTTAGGATCTCCTGGAATCTATGTCACTTCTGAGTCAATGTTGATAATTCCAGAAATATCTGATCATTTCCTTCTGCCTGATACACAGTTACTCTTGTAAAATGCCCTAAGTCCCTTTGGA
Organism: Dasypus novemcinctus; assembly: GCF_030445035.2. Classification (NCBI taxonomy): domain Eukaryota; kingdom Metazoa; phylum Chordata; class Mammalia; order Cingulata; family Dasypodidae; genus Dasypus; species Dasypus novemcinctus. The sequence goes on along the minus strand of NC_080700.1, from coordinate 13,258,315 downwards.
GACAGCTGGGAAGGAGATTAACAGTATAAAATTTTGGCAGTGTAACAGGATCCTTCCCCAAGAGGATCTGAATTTCTTCTCATTCAAAGGGCTCTGGGTCTCTAAACTGTCTCAAATCCAGGAATTAAGAAGCCATTATTCTCTGTGTCTGTATTTTAAGTTATGGTTTTGTTCACTCAACCTAGAACACTTCATCTTATACAGATCAAGTAGGAATTTAATAGACTGCCCATGTAATTCACTTCTAGGTACCCCATGATTTATTAGCCAACACCAAAGCTATACATGACTAGACATTTTGGGTGGATACTTCGAGTTTGCCTTTCATTGCAGTAGCCACACACACCTTGTTTTTGGTGATTAACTTCCGATATGTGGCTTTGACCAGTGTGACACTGATCAACCCTGTAATGTTTAAGGATTCTAGTTCCATGACAGCAGTTCCCACAGTAATATCTGGACTGAAAAGAAGAGCAACCACCGAACTCTTCAGGGAAGATGAATTAGTCTTACACATTTATTCCCCACAGAACTGTTAAAGGCTTACCTCTGACAAGTCTAAGGTGGGTTGGAAGGTCTTAAATGGTAAAACCATTCTAGCATTCCAATCTTTCTAAACCTTTGAATTTCTTCTTCTTTTGTATGCCAGGATAAATCAGACATCTCAAACTCTGACACTCTAGGCCACCCTTTATTCTGTGTTTCAGTTAGCCACCAGAGACCGTTAGTGCTCTTTCTTTTCTTTTTTAAGATTTATATATTTACTTTAATTTTCATTTATCTCCCTTCCCCAGATGGTTCCATCATCTCTTGGCTCATTATTTGTTCGCCTTCTCCAGGAGGCACAGTGAACTGAACCTAGGACCTCTCATATGAGAAGCAAGTGCCCAAAGGCCTGAGCTACATCCTCTCCCCACCAGCTGCAACATCTGCTGGTTTATGGCATCTACTTACAGTGGGGGGCTTTTTTTAGAGACCTGTTATGATTTTAGTCTATTTAATAGGTCTTAAGAAGTGATATGACAGTAGGAGACATATTACAAGCTACTGATCTCAGGGAATCACTTTGCATTTTCTTCTGGTGAGGCAGGATTAATCTATTCAGGCAAGGGTTAACAGGCAGACTCCTCAGGGCAAGTTGTGGTTGGGCAGTGCATGCTGGAATTTGGCTAGTATTTGTTCAAGGCTGGGACAAGGTCCAGATTCCTGGTGCAGACAGACAGCTGGGTGATACAAGCTCCACATTGTGTGGTCTATACAGAGCAGGCCAACAGAGGTTTATATAGCAAAGTGTAAGCAAAATGTACAATTTCAATGTCCACACAAATATCATCATAAACCCATTTGTGTCCATCCCAATCCTCAGGGTTCCATTCCTTTCCAATGAATGCCTTCATTTTTACAGTAAACACCCTGTGAAGTTGAGATTTTAGTTTCCTTTGTAACTCTGCTACTCATACAATGGGATTCTGAGCCTGGTTTAACAGAGATGTCATGTCTGCGGCTGAATAAAAAAGATTTTCTTTCAGAGTACACATACATTTTCACATCTTTCATGCAGTGTCTAAGTTGCAAATTTGAAGCCTTTAGCTCATCCCTTTGATTCATAACTGTATCCAAAGTATTTAGGAACAGCCAGCCAACATCATTATAACTTTTGATATCTTCAAACTCTGTTAGGGTACTGAAAACACACTCATCCAGATCCTTGCCCCTTACAAGCATGGAAGTAATGGAATCCTTGGTGATATTTTGTATATCTCCATTGCCAATCGAAATCATGGACTGTCAGTGACACCTTGATAATTGGAAAGGGAGTCATTAATACCCTTCTGTCTCATTAAGAGTAGAAAGCCGCTGGAGGATTTGGCGCAGTGCTTAGGGCATCTATCTACCACATGGGAGGTCCGTGATTCAAACCCTGGGCCTCTTTGACCCATGTGGAGCTGGTACATGCACAGTGCTGATGCACACAAGGAGTGCCATGCTACGCAGGGGTGTCCCTGTGTAGGGGATCCCCATGCGCAAGGAGTGCACCCCATAAGGAGAGCCGCCCAGTGCAAAAGAAAGTGCAGCCTGCCTAAGAATGACACTGCCCAAAATGACACAACAAGATGACGCAGCAAAAAGAAACACAGATTCCCAAGCTGCTGGCAACAACAGAAGCGGACAAAGAAGATGCAGCAAATAGACACAGAGAACAGACAACCGGGATGGGAGGGGAAGGGGAGAGAAATAAATAAATAAATAAATCTTTAAAAAAAAGTAGAAAGCCAATTGCAAAAATCCTAGAACAACTTCAAAAATCCCATTTTTAAGATTATGTTTCTCACGTTCCCTTCCTACTATCAAGCTGTATTTGAGGCAGGTTAGTATAGGGAAATGAGAAAAAAATGAGCCACAACATAGCTGACAGACAACATGCCTGACAGGTAACAGGCCATGAGAACCTGTCAAGACCTTGACCTTGAGATCCCAATTGGGACGCTTTGCAGGGCTAAGGTTAGGTCCCAGATAACCCCAAAAAAGGCCTCACTATTGGCCCTGAACTTTGGTACAGTAACTAATAATACCTAGGGCATTAGCAAGGGGAGGGATTTTTTTTGTCTTTATTTTTTTAATATTACATTAAAAAAATATGAGATCCCCATATACCCCCTCACCCCCCTTTACCCCTCTCCTCCCCTCATAGCAACAATCTCCTCCATCATCATGAGACATTCATTGTATTTGGTGAATACATCTCTGAGCACCGAGGCACATCATGGTCAATGGTCCACATCATAGCCCACACTCTCCCACGTTCCACCCAGTGGGCCATGGGAGGATATACAATGTCTGGTAACTGTCCCTGCAGCATCACCCAGGACAACTCCAAGTCCCAAAAATGCCTCCACATCTCATCTCTTCCTCCCATTCCAGGGGAGGGATATTTATAGCTTAAAAGGTATCCACATAAGTCAAATCTCACATCAGACCTGTATAAGGTTTACATTGTGACTGAGCAGTAATAAAATAACTAGTAACTGGCTCCAATTGTATACCCTTATCTTGTTTCAAAATGCTAAATTTGGATACTCCTGTAGTAGCCATCAATGTTAATTAATAAGGCAAAATGAGTCAGTCGAGGACTGACCAAACCATTTCTAATCTGAGATAGCTCTTCTGACACAAGCAATACCCTCAACCTTAACCTTCAAGTGAAAATAGCATCTATTAAGTCTGCATGTACTAAAAAATTAGAGTATCTCTAACCCAGTTCTTTCAAACCACCTAAACAGCATGCTGAAAATGTCACTGTCTAGTCATGCACATATGAGTCAGCATGATGTCCAGATGCAATGTTCCCCATTTCCACACTATTATCTTCCCTTACACTGTCACAGTCTCATCTCCCTTTCTTCAATCTCATGAAAACCAAAGAACTGCCAACTCAGGGACACAGATTTGACACATTCCCTTCTGTCTTTGTGAGGCTACACTTTTGAAAATAAACTCTTCTCTCAAAGTCTCAATTTCACTTTTCTCTGGTGTGCATCAGTCAAGGATTCAACTTTGAGTGACAACAAATTTATATATGGTCGATAAAATAATATTTTAGCAACTAATCTAATTTGGTTTAGGGCACATGTAGATTCATTATTCCATTTAAATTTTTCCATAAATTTGTAACTTTCCAAAATAAAATATTGAATAAAATCAAGCATAAACATAAAATAATGACAGTGAAAAATATACTAGCATTCTACTGTCAATTCTGAATTCCTACATGACCTCCCTATTAGTGTGAAAGGAGCAGAAATTATTAACCACACACTGTGGCTCTTTGGGAAATATTATCTCTTAAAAATAACCAAGCATAGTATTTTTCTAGGTCATAAGAGTTTGTTTAGCTTTGATAGCATACTGTTTTATAAGTATTGGAGGCTAAGGGGTTTTGATGTAACATTTATGTATTCTATATCTTCTTTAAAAATAAAATAATATATTTAAACATGTAATGCTGGATTTCTGGATGGATTGCAGAAATCAGTGCCATTGTAAAGGAACTTAAGGATGCAGTTTTCATGCTAACCAGCACATCTCCATTCAGCTCTCCTATTTTGCATGTGCAGGAAACAGATGGATCTTGGAGAATGAGAGGAGATTATCATAAACTTTTTCCAGGTGATGAATCAAATTGCAGCTCTTCTACCAGAGGTGGTATCACTGCTTAAGGGAATCAACACATCCTCTCATACAATGTTATGCAGTTATTGATCTGGAAAATTTTTTTCTCAATTGCTGATAGTAAGGACCACAAGAAACAGTTTTCTTTCAGTTGACAAAGCCAGCAATATACCTACATTGTCCTACCTCAGAAATACATGAACTCTGCAGTCCTATGTCATAATATTATCCACACAGTACTTGATCATCTCTCCCTCCCATACGATATCACACTTTTACACTTCATTGATGAGAGCATGTGGATTGAATCTAGTGAGCAATAACTAGCAACTACCCTAGACTCATTGACAAGGCATTTATTTGTGTGTCAGAAAATGGGTGATTAATCCAACAAAATTAAGGGGACTTCCATCTTAGTGAAATTTTAGGTGTAGAGTGGTTTAAGGGTCATATCAAGATGTCCATTCTAATGTGAAAGATAAGCTGTTGCATCTAGTCCTCCCTATGACTAAAAAAGTGGTATAATATTTAGTTGATCTCTCTGGATTTTGGAGACAACATATTATCTTTCTGGTTGTGCTACTCTAGCCCATTTACTCAGTGACCAGAAAAGCTGCTACTTTTGAGTGGGTACTAGAACAAAAGGATGCTCTACAATAAGTCCAGGCTACAGTAAAAGATGCATTGCCATTTGGTATATGTGAGCCAACAGATATGATGGTGCTCTACGTGTCAATGGCAAATAGAGATACTTTCTGCTGCCTTTAGCAGGCCCCTATGGAGAATCACAATGCAGACCCTGAGGATTTTGGAGCAAATATCTTGCATCCTCTGCAGATAATTACTCTCCTTTAGAATAAACAGATTATCGTTTGATACTGGGTCTTAATAGAGATTGAAAGCTTAACTGTAGGCCACCAACTTACCAAGTGACTTGACTTGCTTATCATGAGGTGGGTATTGTCTGAGCTACCAAACAATAAATTTGGCAGGTACATTAGGACTCCATCACAAAATGGAAGTGATGTATATCATATAGGGTTTTGTGTGTCTTGAAAGTAAAATTAAATTACATGGGAAAATGGCCCAAATATCCATGGCCATTATTCCTGCTACATTACCTTCTCTTTCCAAGTTGAGAGCAATAACCTATTTGGAGTTTCTTAGAATTAAATGACTGAGGAAGAGAAAATTCTGGCCTGGTTTACAGATTGTTCTGTATGGAATGTGGGTACCATCTGAAAGTGGACAGCTGAAACACTGTAGGCCCTTTCAGGGACAACTCTGAAGGCCAGTGTTGAGAAGAAATCCTCCCAGGGGGCAGAATTTGAAGCAGTCCACCTAGTTGTTCATTTTGCTTAGAAGGAAATATGGCCAGAAATGCCTTTTTACACTGATTCATGGGCAGTTGCTAATGGATTAGCTGTATGATGAGGGACTTGGAAGGAACTTGTTTAGAAAACTGGTGACAAAGCATTATGGGGAAGATGTACATGGATAGACCTTTTGGAGTGGTCAAAAACAATGATGTTTATGTTCACATAAATCTTCACCAAGGGTGACTTCAGCAGAGGAAGATTTTAATAATGTGGTGGATAAAATGATGTGCTCTGTGGATAGCATTCAGCCTATTTACCCAGCCACTCCTCTCATTGCCCAATGGCTAATTAGCAAAGTAAAAATGGTAGTAGGTAGGGAGGTTTTGCATGGTCTCAGCAAAATGAACATCACTTCACCAAGGCTGACCTGGCCACGGTCACTGATGAATGCCAAATCTGCCAGCAGAAAAGACTCACGCTTGGCACACAATAGAGTATCATATTCTCAGGTGATCACCCTGCTGCTCTCTAGCATGTTGATTGGATTGGACCACTTCCATCATGGAAATGGCAGTGAGTTGTTCTAAGTGAAATAGACACATATACATGGGTTTGCCTTCCCTGCATGCAATGCTTCTGTCAATATTACCACTTACAGACTTACCAGATGTCTTATTCACCATCATGGTATTTTTACCATGATGCTTTTAATTAAGGAACCCACTTCACAACAAATAATGTGTAGGAATGAGCACATGCTCATGAAATTTATTGGTGTTACCATGTCCCCCATCATTCTGAAGCAGCTGAATTGATAGAATGGTGGAATAGACATTTATTAGGTAATACTTGTTTTAGGATTCAATCTGGGACCTCAGATGTGGGAGGATGACACTAAACCACTGAGCTAAATTGGCTACTTGGAATAGAATTTTGAAGACTGAAATATGGCACCAACTAGGTGGCCATATCTTGGTGGCTGGGCAATATCTATGCTCTCCAGGAGGCTGTATAACCTCTAAAACAGTGTTGACTTTATGGTGCTGTTTCTCTTATAGCCAGATTCTCCAATACAGAAATCAAGGGGTAGAAATGGGAGTGACACTACTCACTATTGACTCTACTGATTCACTAGGGAATGTTTTGATTCCTGTCCCTGCTATAGTGACATCATGCATTATTGACCCTTGTGATCCACCATGAGATTTTTGCTTCCTGTCACTTAATCTCTGCTGGCGTACAGGTCTTATTCCAAAAAGAAGAGTTCTTCTCCAGGAAATACAACAATGATTCCACTGAACTGGTTTCTTTGGGCTCCTCATGCATCAAAAGGCAAAGAAGGCTGAGATATTCAATACTTCTTTCCACCTCCCCTCAGGGCCCACAGTGAAAAATCAATCTTCATTACTTGAAGGACCATGTTCAGAGATACTTGCAACAATGTTGAGGGCTTGACATACTCGACTGCTCTAACCCATTGGGAGCCACCAATTCTCTCAAGAGATAAAATTCCCTCTGAGAACATCAGTCCTCCCCAAGATGTGGAGAAAGTGGCCACAGTAGCTGCTGAGGGTATGGAGAGGGAAGAAGAGATATGATGTGGGGGCATTTTCAGGACTTGGAGTTGTCCTGGGTGGGACTGCAGGGACAGATGCTGACATTGCATGTCCTGCCATGGCCCACTGGGTGGACTGGGGGAGAGTGTAAACTACAATGTAAACCACTATCCATGTGGTGCAACAGTGATCCAAAATGTATTCACCAAATGCAATGAATGTCCCATGATGATGAAAGAGGTTGTTGATGTGGGAGGAGTGGGTTGAGGGGGAAGGGGGTTATGTGGAGCCCTCGTTTTTTTTTAATGCAACATTTTTTAAAAAGAGAAAAAATTTTAAAAAAGAGTTTTAAAAGAAGGCAAAGAAGAGACTTACTGCTCTGCCTGGGGTAATTGATCCTGACTATCAAGAGGAAATAGGTGTGCAACTACATAACTGATATATAGAATCTTTTGCCTGAAACACAAAAGACTCCTATGGCAACCCAGTACTTACCATAGCCAGTGATTAAAGTCAATGGAGGGAAGAGGACTTGGCCCAATGGATAGGGCATCCATCTACCACATGGGAGGTCAGTGGTTCAAATCCCGGGCCTCCTTGACCCACTGGCCCATGCACAGTGCTAATGTGCACAAGGAGTTCCATGCCATGCAGGGGTGTCCCCCATATAGGGGAGCCCCACACGCAAGGAGTGCACCCCATAAGGAGAGCCACCCAGCATGAAAGAAAGTGCAGCCTGCCCAGGAATTGTGCCGCACACACAAAGAGCAGACTCAGCAAGATGATGCAACAAAAAGAAACACAGGTTCCCATGCTGCCGACAACAACAGAAGTGGACAAAAAGAACACAAGCAACAGGACACAGAGAACAGACAACTGGGGCAGGAGGGGTAAGGGGAGAGTAATAAATAAAAATAAAATAAAATAAATCTTAAAAAAAAATAAAGTCAATGGAAAACTGCAGTAGCCCAATCCAGGCATGATTAACAATAGCCTAGAATCTTCAGGCCTCAGGGCCAGCTGAGGTGCTTGCTAAGTGTAAAGCAGCAAGTAATGGGTAGTGGAAGATGGTATTGATAAATATGAACTACAACTACATGATCAGTTCCAAAAAAAGAGGACTGTAATGGCCATAGATTTTCCTTGTTTTGTTATTAGTATGTTTATATAGGTACTTAACATGAAAATATTTGGTTTCTTAATTTTCTTTTCCCCTTATATAAGTTGCATTAGTTCCATGTTATAGTATTTAAGGATGTAAATTTTAAGAGTAAATATTACCTGGGATTTTCACCTTATTCTGGAGCTATGGGGTGCATATCTCATTATATGCTGGCAGTTTGTTAATTTTAGGCCAAAAAAATATGGCTATCATTGTTTATATTTAGACATAAATTATGGTTTAAGATGATGTGTATGGCTGCCAAGTTGATAAGGGGTAGAAAGTGATGGTTAAGCTAATTTGTCAACTTGCTCTCATAAGGGTGCTCAGTTGTTTGTTCAAGCAAGCACTGTTAATTTTAATGGCCGGACTTTTATTATTTTTCAGTTACACAATTTCTTTGAGTCCAATTTATATCTTTAAACTTTACACTTTCCTTTGATTTCAAGAGTTTACACTTATTTGAATGTTTTTATATAATTGCTTTTTTAAATTCATTGTTACATAATTCGAACACTTATATCAACTCAGTATTAACATTTTAAAAAGTGCCTTTTCATTGCAAGTTCTACTTTCCAGGCTCTTTATGTTTTTAGTAGTTTTAGAGTGTATCTTACATATTTCAAATATTTTATAGTCTGACTCTGGGTCTTGTTAAAATCCTGTGGAGAACGATGATACTTTTCTTGTCACGAAAATGCTCACAGTTGTGTTTATGGTGCAAGGTCTGACTAGCCTTTCTGTATTGGGATCCTGATGGATGTTTCATTTTCTAAACCTTCATGGTGCTATCTGTATCTGACCCATACACAAAACTCATTATCAGGCATGATACAGCATGGTGGTCAATCTTTATTTCAATCTGCAAGTTTCCATTTTTTGCTTAAGATAAGATCCATGCATGTTCTGCTTGAAATGTGCCAGAGGGTTTCATAAACATTCTTATATGTTTACTTTATTGAGTTTCTCATTCACCATAAGCTGTTTGGTACATTCTTGTTTAAATGCTGATATTATTCCACAATTAACCTGTGAATATTAACAATTCAAAAACCTCAAAAATAACTGCCACATAAAATATGCAGCTGTTTTGAGTGTGATAAATCTGAATGCACATTATCCATATTAACTGGACCTTGGACCTTGGAATACTATTTAAATAATAAGGTTTCAACAAAATGCTTGTGGATGGTGCTTCAGCAATTATCTCATTGCTTCTGCTGTTGTAATTCTCTTTTGTATGTGTGAAAATCATATGGCAAGTAGATTAGAAATCATCTGACAATGGTAATCAGATTCTTAAAGGGTTGTACTCTTACAGAATGAATGACCTTTGCACAGGGTGGTTGACTACTAGCCTTATATCCCCACTGAGTCCTGCATACCTGGGGACATAAAGGTGTCTGGTCTATTGAGAAGATGAGCAGAATATTTCTGACTTCAATTGAGATAATTGATCAGGGCTATAATGAGGTGAGGTATAGGAACAAAATTGAAAATTTCCAGGCTTACTTCATAATATTGGCATTTTTGTTAGTATACTTAAGGATGATAAAAAATAATCATGTACAGAAAGGAAAATCTGGGACACTTAAATCTCTACCATAACAGATAGGATTACAATAACAAGTAAACAACCCTATACTTCTGGGATGATGCCAAAACAACCACAGGATTGCTTGGTAAACCTCAGAATCAATAATAGAATTGTGGACACCAATCCATTACTTTTCCTTTCTTTGTTGTGTCAGATACAAATATAAATATTATCTGTAGACATTTATACAGCTTCTTCCTTTGACCTATTATTTTGCATGGATTGTGTTGCTGATTACTATAATTTTCAGACATTTTATAATCCTACAAGTCACAAATTCATAAAAAATTACATAAAACACAATGATGTGTTCATAATAAAATTATGTGGATCAAATCTATCTATGTTGTTTTGTATTGCTCTTCACTTGAACCAGTGTTTATTTTTTTTTAATTTTTTAATTGATTTTGTAAAAATATTACATTAAAAAAACAATATGAGGCCCCATTCAACCCCACCACCCCCACCCCACCACTCCCCCCCCCCCCCAGCAACACTCACTCCCATCATCATGATACATCCATTGCATTTGGTAAGTACATCTCTGGGCATCTCTGCACCTCATGGTCAATGGTCCACATCATGGCCCATACTCTCCCCCATTCCATCCACTGGGCCCTGGAAGGATTTGCAAGGTCCAGTGATTGCCCCTGCAGCACCATCCAGGGCAACTCTAAGTCCCAAAGGTGCCTCCACATCTCATCTCTTCCTGCCATTCCCCATAACCATATCAGCCACCATGTCCACTTTTCACACTCCACTCCAATGCCACCTTTTCTCTGTGGACCTAGGATTGGTTATGTCCATGGCATCTCTTTGTCAAGAGGAGGCTCAGATTCCACATGGATACTGGATGCAATTCTCCTGCTTTCAGTTGTAGGCACTCTAGGCTCTATGGTGTGGTGGTTGTCCTTCTTCAACTCCATCTTAGCCGAGTGAGGTGAGTCCAATAAATCAGATTGTAGGAGCTGAAGTCTGTTAAGGCTCAGGGCCTGGGTATCATATTGTCAGTCCAGAGATTCAAATCCCCTAAATATATCTTAAACCCCAACAACAACTACAATTCCAGTAAAGAAGCATGAAAGTCTAATGAAAAGAGATTCCATCTGAATCCAGTTTTGTCACGCAGAAACACCAGCTCCAAAGAAGGGCCATCTGACATGGCAGTGAACCCCATCTGCCATGACCATAGAGCCTGTGGGTCTCTTTAGCCCTCAAAGGAACTCATACCTGGGGTTGTATCTACTTCATCTGTCTCTTAGATTCTGCTCAGTTGTGCATAAGGGCAATCCTTCTGACAGCCTCCAGACTCTTTTTTAGAGACTCGTAGCCATATAAACTCATTTCTCCTTTCCATTTCCCCCTTTCATTAGGTCAAGCAGTATTTTAAAGTCATGTTATTATATGTAGACAGGGATATTCTGCTAGATCCACATTGAACCTTCAATTCAAGGTCATTTTCCAGTTGCATCATCAGTTGGTACTTGATAGTGATCCCTCGGTGCCAGGGAGGCTCATCACCAGATGCCTGCTGGGGGGAAGGCATTGCATTTACATGTTGAGTTTGGCTTCGAGACTGGCCACATTTGAGTAACATGAAGGCTGTCAGGAGGAAATTCCCAGGCACAGTGCTGCTCTAGGCCTTGTTCTTATATCAGGCATATAGGCTCACAAGCATAGTCATTAGTATCATGCTCTCATTGTTGGACCCTCATTCCTTCCTGGTTCTTACCGTTGCAACTGGGGGACTGCCACTGCTCCCCTTTGACCACGACAGAGCACCCCCGGCCAGGAACCCAGTACCCCCCCCCAGCTGTAGTTTTTAATTTTTGCCACTATGAGTATATCCAAACATTACCATGCACCCTGGACATATGCCCTTTATAGCTCCCTGTCAGCCATATATCACCTGTCAATAGTATCCTATACCAGTATTCCTCCGCTGCCATTGTTGAAACACTCTGTGATCCAAAACTTCCTGAAAATTGAAGCCCAATATAATGTCAGGTTCCCTTACTAGTAAGATGGCATATACAGATGGGTTTAAAGGTTAGATATAGAATACGTGTCGACTTGGAAAAAATTCTACATCCTATCTTTTTCTTTTTTCTTTTTCCCTAATTATTGAACTTCTCTTCACAAGAGCCATAGACCACAGTAATTCATATATACAATATGCAGTACTCCCACACATCCATCATAAAACCTTTTCCCTTCCACAGCGATATTCTTATACCTTATTCATATCATATTTACTTAACAGTGATGTAGAGACTCTGTGACAATAGCTTTCAAACAAGATGACATCTGTGCTTACACTGTGGTCCATACTTTAGGATATACAGTTTTCTAAGTTTTTAGTTATCCTATGTTTTACATTATGGTTTACATTATTAGTCTGTCATCCCCTATATGTTTATGGTATAATAGTCCATGTTTTATATCCATCCTTGCGTACTCTCGTGAAAGTCCTCTCTTATTCCACATTTACTTTGGTTCCACACATTTAACATCCATTTTCCCATCCCCTTGGTGCCCACAGTGACAGCCAACCTCCGTTTCCTGAGGAGCCAAGTCCAGAGATACTTGCAACAGTGTTCAGGGCCTAACTTGCTCAACTGCCCCAATGCCCTGGGAGCCACCCTTTCTCTCGAGAGATACAGTTCCCTCTATTTGATGGCATTAGTCCTCCCCAGGATGTGGGTCCACCCCCACTCTCACTACTTGGGTCTCTATCTAATGGTACCACCCACTCTGGCAAAATGAGCATTCAGACATTACCCAGGAGCCCGTCCCGCATCAGACCATCCCCTCCGAGCATCCTAAACAGGTAACCCTCTTAATTATATTTTGATACTATTATCTCAGCATTTTACTCTCAACCAACACCTGACACTCTCCTATGTTCGTATGCTACCCCTCCCTCCCCCCACTTTTGGGGCAAGATTACCCATCCACCCATCCCCAGCCCCCCTCAAAACCGCAAAGCCCCCACCAAAGGCAACCCCTTGCTCCCATTTTATGTCTCCTTTGTGCTCATACTTACCGCCAGCTCATCATAAATTCCACCCCTGCAGACGTCGGCACATGTCCTTTCTCCACCCCCTGAATTCCTGTAAGCCTATCGTTCAGTCTCTAGCTCTCTGAGGCAGCTTGCTTATTTCATATCATTGAGGTCATGTAGTGTTTGTCCTTCAATGCCTGGGTTGCTTCACTCAACATAAGGTTCTCAAGATTCATCCATGTTATCACGTGTGTTTGTAGTGTATTTGTTCTTACAGCTGAGTAGTATTCCATTGTGTGTATATACTACATTTTGTTGATCCACTCATCTGTTGATGGGCATTTGGGTTGATTCCAACTTTTGGCGATAGTGAACAATGCTGCTATGAACATTGATGTACATATATCGGTTTGTGTCCTTGTTTTCAGTTCTGCTGGGTATATACCCAGCAGTGGTATTGCTGGGTCATATGGCAAATCTATAGTTAGTTTTTTGAGAAACCGCCAAACTGTCCTCCAGAATGGTTGGATCCTTCTGCATTCCCACAAGCAGTGGATGAGTGTTCCCATTTCTTCACATCCTCTCCAGCATTTGTATTCTTCTGTTTTTTTCATAGCTGCCAATCTCATGGGAGTAAGATGGTATCTCATTGCAGTTTTGATTTGCATTTCCCTGATAGCTAGAGATTTGGAGCATTTTTTCATGTGCTTTTTAGCCATTTGTATTTCTTCTTTGGAGAAGTGTCTGTTTAAATCTTTTTCCCATTTTTTAAATGGGTTTTTTAACTTTTTATTTTCAAGATATAGGATTTCTTTATATATGCAAGTTATAAGTCTGTTATCAGATATATGGTTGCCAAATATTTTCTCCCACTGTGTGGGCTCCCCTTTTACTTTCTTGACAAACTCCTTTGAGGTGCAGAAGGCTTTAATTTTGAGGAAGTCCCATTTATCTATCAGTTCTTTTGCTGCTTGTGCTTTTGCTGTGATATTCATGAAGCCATTTCCTATTACAAGGTCCTGTAGATGTTTCCCTACACTACTTTCCAAGGTTTTTATGGTCTTGGCTCTTATATTTAGGTCTTTGATCCACCTTGAGTTGATCTTTGTATAAGATGTGAGATGGTAATCCTCTTTCATTCTTCTACATATGGATGTCTAGTTCTCCAGACACCATTTGTTGAATAGGCCACTCTCTCCCAGTTGAGAGGGTTTGGTGGCTTTATCGAATATTATATGGCTATATATGTGAGGTTCTATATCAGAGCTTTCAATTCGATTCCATTGGTCTGTGTGTCTCTCCTTATGCCAATACCATGCTGTTTTCACTACTGTAGCTTTGTAGTATGTTTTGAAGTCAGGTAGTGTGATTCCTCCAATTTCGTTTTTCTTTTTCAACATGTCTTTGGCTATTTGGGGCCTCTTTCCTTTCCAAATAAATTTCATAGTTAGTTTTTCTAGTTCCTTAAAGAAGGCTGTGTTGATTTTTATTGGGATTGCATTGAATGTCTAGATCAGTTTTGGTAGGATAGACATCTTAATAATATTCAGTCTTCCTATCCATGAACAAGGAATATTCTTCCATTTATTTAGGTCTTCTTTGATTTCCTAGAACAGTCTTGTATAGTTCTTGGTGTATAAGTTTTTTACCTCTTTAGCTAAATTTATTCCTAAGTATTTGATTTTTTTACTTACTATTGTGAATGGTATTTTTTATTGATTTCCTCCTGATCTTGCTCATTATTGGTGTACAGAAATGCTACGGATTTTTGCGCATTGATCTTATAACCTGTGACTTTACTAAACTCATTTATGAGTTCTAGAAGCTTTGTCGTAGATCTCTCAGGATTTTCTATGTATAGGATCATGTCATCTGCAAATAATGAAATTTTGACTTCTTCCTTTCCAATTTGAATGCCTTTTATAGCTGGTTCTTGCCTCAGTGCTCGAGCCAGTACATCTAAGACAATGTTAAATAGGAACGGAGACAATGGGCATCCTTGTCTTGTTCCTGAGTTTAGAGGGAAGGATTTTAGGATTTCTCCATTGTAAACAATGTTGGCTGTAGGTTTTTCATATATACTCTTTATCATGTTCAAAAAATTTCCTTGTATTCCAATCTTTGGAGTGTTTTTATCAAGAAAGGGTGTTGTATTTTGTCAAATACTTTTTCTGCATCTATAGATATAATCATGTGATTTTTTTCCTTCAGTCTGTTTATATGGTGTATTACATTGATTGATTTTCTTATGTTGAACCATCCTTGCATACCTGGAATAAATCCCAATTGGCCGTGGTGTATAATTCATTTAATGTGTTGTTGAATACGATTAGCAAGTATTTTGTTAAGTATTTTTGCATCTAGGTTCATTAGAGAAATTGGTCTGTAATTTTCCTGTCTTGTGGTGTCTTTATTTGGCTTTGGTACTAGGGTAATGTTGGCATCATAGAAGCAGTTCGGCAATGTTCCTTCTGTTTTGATTTTTTGGAATAGTTTCAGCAGGATTGGTGTTAGTTCTTTCCAGAATATTTTGTAGAATTCACCTGTGAAGCCATCTGGCCCTGGGCTCTTCTTAGTTGTGAGATTTTTAATGACTGATTCTATCGCTCTGCTTGTGTTTGGTTTGTTAAGATCATCAATTTCTTCTTTCGTCAATATGGGTTTCTTATGTATTTCTAGGAATTTGTCCATTTCCTCTAAATTATCATTTTTATTGGAATATAGTTTTTCAAAGTATCCTCTTATGATAGTCTTTATTTCTGTGGTGTCAGTGGTGATATCGTCTTCCTCATTTCTTATTTTGTGTATTTGCATCTTATCTATTTTTTTCTTTGTTAGTCTCGCTAAAGGTTTGTCAATTTTGTTGATCTTCTCAAAAAACCAGCTCTTTGTCTTGTTTATCTTTTCAAGTGCTTTCTTATTTTCTATTTCATTTAGTACTGCTCTTATCTTTGTTATTTCCTTCCTTCTTCCTGTTGGGTTACTTTGTTGTTGTTTTTTCTAATTCCTTCAAATGTGCAATTAATTCTTCAATTTTTGCTCTTTCTTCTTTTTTGATATATGAGTTTATGGCTATAAATTTCCCTCTCAGTACTGCTTTTGCTGCATCCCATAAATTTTGGTATGTTGTGTTATCATTATCATTTGTTTCAAGGTAGTGATTGATTTCTTTTTGAGATTTCCTCTTTGACCCACTGTTTTTCTAAGAGTGTGCTGTTTAATTTCAAAATTGTGGTGTGAAATCTGGGTCTCTGTCCCTTGCAAATTTCCAGCTTGACTGCAATGTGGTCAGATATATTGTTTTTATGATTTCCATCTTTCTGAATTCATTGAGCCTTTCTTTCTGGCCTAGGATATGGTCTATCTTGGAGAATGATCCATGTGCGCTTGAGAAAAATGTATACCCTTCTGTGTTTGGGTGTAATGATCTATATATGTCTATTAGATCCAGCTCCTCTAATATACTGTTCAAATGTTTTGTTTCTTTAATGATTCTCTTTTGAGATGTTCTGTCCAGAGTTGATAGTGGTGTATTAAAATCCCCCACTATAATTGTAGATGCATCTATTGTTTCACTTAGTTTTTCTAGTGTTTGCCTCACGTATTTGGAGGCCCCCTTTTAGGAGCATAAATATTTATGATTGTTCGATCTTCTTGGCAGATTTTCCCTTTCACTAAAATGTAGTATCCTTCTTTGTCTCTCACAATTGTTTCACATTTAAAGTCTATTTTGTCTGATATTAATATAGCTATTCCTGCCTTTTTTTGGTTATTGTTTGCTTGTA
The DNA here is from genome assembly GCF_030445035.2 of Dasypus novemcinctus. NCBI lineage: Eukaryota > Metazoa > Chordata > Mammalia > Cingulata > Dasypodidae > Dasypus > Dasypus novemcinctus. The sequence continues at coordinate 13,241,722 of NC_080700.1, read as the reverse complement.
TGATTGTTTGCCAGCCATTCACTTTCAATCTCCATGCATCTCTGGGTTTAAGATGTGTCTCTTGTAGACAGCATACAGATGGGTCATATTTCCTTATCCAATGTCCCAGTCTGAATCTTTTGATAGGTAAGTTTAATCCGTTGATATTCAGTGTTATTACTTTCAAGGAATTGTTTGTGTTAGCCATATTTTTATTGTATTTGTGTTTTTCATGTTTTGTATTCATTTTTCCTTCTATTTTTGTCTTTTTCTGTTGCTCTTATACTCTCCTCCATCTCTGCCTGTCCTGTTTTTTCCTTTCTTCCTGCAGAACTCCCTTTAGAATTTCTTGAAGGGGAGGTTTCTTGTTGGTATACTCTTTCAGTTTCTGTTTATCTTTGAATATTTTGATCTGTCCATCATGTGTGAATGCTAGTTTAGCTGGATAGAGTATTCTTGTTTGGAAATTTTTTTCCTTTAGTACCTCGACTCTATCATACCACTGCCTTCTTGCCTGCATGGTTTCAGATGAGAAATCAGCACTTAATCTTATGGAGATTCCCTTGTATGTGATGGTTTTCTTTTCTCTTGCTGCTTTTAGGATTTTCTCTTTGTCTTGAGCATTGGATAATTTGACAAGTGTATGTCTTGGGGTGGGCCTGTTGGGGTTTATGACTAGTGGATTGTGCTGTGCTTCTTGGATATGTACATCTGTCTCTTTCAGTAGATTTGGGAAGTTTTCAGCCATTATTTCCTGCAACACTCCTTCTGACCCCTTTCCCTTCTCTTCTCCTTCTGGAATGGCTATAATACGTATGCTTGAGCGTTTTGCATTGTCATTCAGGTCCCTGAGTCCTAGCTGGATTTTTTCTATCTTTTTATTGACCCCTTCCACTTTCTGTTTGATTTCTGATGTACTGTCTTCCACGTCACTAATTCTCTGCTCTGCCTCTTCTAGTCTGCTGATATTGGCTGCAAGTGTATTTTTGATTTCTTGAACTGTGGTGTTCATTCCCATCATATCTGTTATCTTTTTGCATATGTCTGCAATTTCCATTCCAAGTGTTGTCTCCATGTTGTTAACCTCTTTCATTACTTCATCAAATTTGTCGGTCATAAATGTTTTGAAATCTTTCGTTGCTTGTGCGAAGTTCTGTTCCCCTTCCTGATTTTTAATTTGTTGATTGGATTCAGCCATGTTTTCCTGATTACTGGTTTGATTTGTAGTTTTTTGTTGCTGTCTTGTCATCATTTCATCTTGACAGGTTTATTCAGTTCCTTAGCTTCTTTTTCTACTCTTGGAGATTAGTTAGCTGTTGTTTTTGCGTAAGTGTTATATCTTCTCTTTTTCACTTTGTTCTTCTTATTCTAATTTCTTGTTGCTGGTTAGGTTCACTTTAGAGGAAAGTGTTAGTGCTGGGGAAAGGCAATTGTTTAAGCAAGGAAAACGTGTAAAGTAGTATTGGTGATATATGTTAACAAAGCAAGAATATGCGATCTGGGAGGATGGAGGTTAGATTCGTGTAAATTGTGTAGAGTTATAGCAGTAGGTAGAGTACCTATTATGAGGTAGATGACTGAATATGGGAGGAATACGGTATGTGCTAAAAAGCTATTGTTTTCGTGAGAGAGGGAAAGAGAAAAGAAAGGTAATAGTTTCAAGAGTGGATAACAGACAGAACACAAAACAGAGGTATTAGAAATTAAGAGTTAGACACTTTGTGGATCAAAGAAAGGGAGGTGGGAGGTGGAATATAGGAGAGGCAGTAGATGATGGCGGTTATCAAGATGTAGGGGAAAGGGGATAGTGTTGGTAGCCTAAATCAGTTCACACAGAAACGAGGCAGTGGAGGATGAGAAAACCCAGCAAATGCGAGGTGTTCCCTGCTGCACTTATTGTATAATTGAGTTAAAATGAAATAAGTAGAAAAAAAATTTTAAAAAACCCTAAATAATTTAAAAAAAGACTTTAGGGGATACACTGGGAGAAAAGACTAGGGGATAATGTAATAGTAGCAATCAGGACATTTTAAAAAAAGTAAAAAAATAAGGTAAAATGAAAATAAAAAAATAAAATGAAACGATAAAGAAATGATGCAAACGTTGAAGGCTAGGGCATTCAAGGATCTCAGATGGACCTCAGGGCATGATGGATTCAGGGGTGGATAGTCTGAGTTATTGAAGACTCAAGAGGTGTGAGTTTCGGGTATGGGCCACCAGAGTTTAGGGGATTCAGACCTGGCAACCTCAAATCTGGTCAACAGGAAGCCTAGGAGCCCCGCAGTGTAACACAGCCCTCAGGGAGCCCTGCAGCTGGGTGTCAGCTTTATGGGGTAGTCAGATCCACAAACTCTATATTATGTCTGAACCCTGCAATTCACTTACTCAGTAGGGTTTGTTTTAGTGGGTAAATCGACAATTCAGCTTTTGGACAGCTCCCACCCTGTGATCCCAAAAAACGGCCAGCTGAGGGCACCTCTACACCGCAGGCAATTTATTGAAGCAGATCTGAAGCCCGCCGTGGGCTGGCCTCTGGTTGGAAATGCCGAAAACGGATTCCAAAACCGGAATTCCCAAGCTTCGTGAAATATTCCCCAATCGGCTTCCTGACATGTCCCTCTCCCTCACTGCTCCCTGAAACTACCTCCCAGTTACGTCCCTTTATTACTAAGAATCTAATTCCATTGCAGATCGGCAGCCCGGCCTGGGGGGCAGGGCTCCAGGCAGAAGCACTATTATTTGTGTCCGCAATCAAAAATTCCCCGCTTCACAAAAAACCATCTGTTTCCCCAAATCGACCGCAAAGGCGTCCGTTCCCTCAACCTCCCAACAGCCCACCCAGGATTCACAAACTCCCCAGCACTGCAGAGCCGCCAAAAGCGCAGCCCGAGCACCGATACCGTGGCTCCACCGCCCCCCCAAGGAGTGAGCAACCCGTC